>NW_009951919.1:547423-557958 GCF_000747805.2 Chaetura pelagica | reverse complement strand
GCAGGAATGTTATGTGCCAGCAGCTGCCACACCAGCTGAAAACATCTCTTTCAATTTAATATTTTGTCCTACTTGAGAAGCTGAAGGCAGGAGGCACAGCTCTGCTGAAAACACTCTGCTTTTTGAGGCCAGTCCATTGAGAATTGCATTCATATTGTCTTGCATTAATTTAGACTTTCTCTCTTGTGTTTCTGGTACAAGAGAGCAAATCATGTCATCAAGAGTCCTTGCAAATTGCTCTATTCACTGACATGTTTATTTTCTCATGGTAGGCATCAAAATGCATCACACTTTCCATGAAACTGGATCATAAAAGCATACTGCCCTGTGTTAGCACTACAAGGTGTGACACCAAATCCACCTCCTTCCCATCTGGGCAGGAGTTTTGTAGCAAAGTAACCAGCTGCCAGCAACAGGAGGCTCAACAGTGGAGCAAACTTCTTTGCTTTGATTCTACACCTATTTATGGAACTACAGAGTAATTATTTCTGTAACTCTAGTTTAAAAAAAATAACAGACAGAGATACTTAAAATAACATATTTGTCCACATTCAGTTGTTATTCCTTGCTTAGAGCTAAGCAGGCACAATGTCTTTTCTTGTGGGCTTCACTGCACTGTCTTGATTAAGGACATTTCAGGGACACTTACAACACTCTTGGAGGAGAAACAGCAGAAGCCAAACTTAAGTACTCACAGCTGTGCACATCATGTAGCCCAAACCAAAATCAAAACGACACTGCTCATTCATGGAGTAGTGAATTCCTGGCAGCTGGGGAAGGGAAGGCCAGTCGTGTTCGAAGGGATCATCACGCAGACAATCATAGGAACTGCAACAGGCAAAAATTACAGTAACAGATGGGGCTGGGAGACTTGCACAGTGTTTGTGGTTTCATTGCCTTTTTGTTCCAAACAAAACAGAGCCTACGACTTCTCAGATGCTGGTCGTGAGGAGCAGCTAATACTGCAATTACACTCACATTAACTCTCATGCTCTATCCACCTTTAATGGATTCTATATTTTTTCTGAAGCCCTTCCACTGTAATTTCCATTTAGCTTCCAGGTAAATTCCTATCAGTCCCCAGGCTCTCTTTGTGAAAGGAATCAAAGGAAGAATCCACAGGAGATGGAGAAGAAAAGAAAGTTTAATTAATCTTCCATTTGTGGAACTTCTTGCTGCCTACAACTATCTTTCAAGTGAAGTTTCAGAAGCAGAAGCCAGGGAAACCATCCGAGATTATCACTAAGCTTCCTGTGACCTTGCTGAGAAGTGGCAACACTTGTATCTGTACTTTCTTGCCTGCATTAAACCCTCAGGTTTGTTCCCTTTCTCTTCCTGCTCTCAGCTCCATCCATAATTTGTACAAAGCTTCCTTTCTGTGTGATGAATTTCTCCTCTCCTCCTGAAGAGTGAGGACAGCCTGTAACGTACTGGAACCACATCTGACTCTCAGATGGTGGACAGAGGATATATAACAATTATTAACACAGTCTAATAGTTGGTTAATTCTTATGACCAACATGGCTGACAGTATCTCTGAAACATCTCAGAGTTATTGAAGAGATATGAGGAGATCACACATGGGTCTATTCTGGCAAATATTCAGGTTGCCTTGAAGATACTAATAGTTGAAAGCAGAATTTTGAGGTTACATTTACTTCAAAGCAAACCATCGTTCTGCTTTGTTATAAGATATTAAAAATAGTTGTACTTAGAAGAATGTAAAGCAGCCCTCCAGGCCATATGATTTTCTTTAATGGCTAAAGCTATAAAGGAGCTTGCTAACTGAAACAATCAGTCTTCCCTCACAACATTTTTATTCCTTACTGCCATACCTTACGCATCTAAGATAATAGAAATATTGACAAAAAAGACTCTCATTTACTTAATGTATTTTGCTGCAGTTTTCCTTCCTCATTTTCAGTTTTCCCCAGGTATCCTAGTAGTTTCCCCATCTTTTTCTGTACAACTTGCACATGACAACAAGGGGATTTTTTTTTTTCTATAAGGAGCAAAAAATATGGCCATAAACATCAGTTTCTCAAGGGTCTCCAGCACAGGTCTCAAGCCCAGAGTATCAGGTTCAAAGTGATGACAAGAGACATGGAGGTAGCTGGTTAAACAGTTTTTACATTTAGGGTACTTAAATGAAAAGTATCAACTGAAGAATTAATTGTAGAACTATGTTCTTTCTCTTGTTATCTATTGAAGTCAAGAAAAGCCCTGAGCACTTAAAGGACACAATTTCCTCTTTAGGCAGCACCATCTTATCACTGACAGGTATTGTAAGCAACAAATGGCCCTTGAAAGCCAAATTTGGTGACTGTAAGATGGTCCTCCAGCTAGAAGTCAAATTTAGGGAGGGAGGAAAGTTAGCCATGAGATAAGTAATAGTATCTTCTCATAACCCCTGAGAGGACAGCATACATACTGTCAGTGTCCAGAAAATGAATAGGAGTAAATGAAATGAGAACAATTTTCAATGGTCTGAAATCAAACTACTTGAGAACTTGCATTATTACTTGCAATTTATGGGAAAACTTCTTGTTCCAAATAGGATGGGGAGGATTCTTCATTTGTTTTATTCAACCCCAGTTAAGTAACTAACGAAAGGAGAAAGCACAAATGCTAGATGCTGTGTTGTTCTTAGATGCTTCCTAATCCAAGGAGGGAGGCTGCTTAACAGCTACTCACTGGAGGTATCGGTTCAGCTCTTGCTGGCTGCAGCGGGACCAGTGGAAGCGGTGGAACGCGGCTTGGACCAGGGGGGCCATGATGCTCCCCAGCCGGACTTCGTCCCCACACCTGTTCCCTTGGCCATCGTGCTCCATGCCTAAACTGCCCCACACAGGAGAGAGACAGCAACGTCACATGGCGGGTGAACCTGAGCACCCAAGAGCTCCCACATCCCAAATGTCAACAGGGGTTGGTTGCAACAAGGTTCTTAAGTCACCTGATCCTTGTCCAGATGAGCTAAGTCATAAGAACTAAGGGTGAGACTGAAGCTAAGGGTGAGACTGAAGCTAAGGAGTCAGTGGCTACCACATAGAAGCACTGACCCTTAGCAGTACTTTCATGTCATTAGCCTAATCCACTTCCAAAACATACTAAAAATGCCTTCTTTGGACTTCTGTGCACACCCACATTTGTGACTTACTATGGCTAGATGAATCCATTTCCACTCTTCAGGAGTATTAACAGACATCTATTCTTACTCCAATCTGGAGTTATTTGGGAGTTTATCTGGCTTTTTAAAAATCATACCTTAGCTTAATTTTAGGCAATTTGAAATTGTAGACAAGTCTTTTGCATGAAAAACAAACAAGCAAACAAAAAATGCCAGCTTAGACTGCCTGGTGTTACAGCCCAGTAGCAACTGCACATTGTTTAAATGTGAAACAGCCTGAAAAGTTCTGGGTGCTTGCTGGAAATTATCCCAAGTTACAGATATTCTAAATTTTCTTGTTTGTTTTATCATTAATATATTTTCTCCTTCCTTTTTTAGGATCTTATATTGCATTTTTTCCACAAGCACTGTTTGACTAACATGGACAATACCTGTCCATAACTTAAACAAAATTAACAGATTGGGGCTGAATGCGATTTGAGAGATTACAAACATCCTGCAATGGTATCTATTTTAAAGCTCACTGGGTATTCTTTCTAATCCTATTTCAAAAATTCTGGAATCAAATACCATCTGGGTACCAATTCTATGTCCCTGTCTAATTAAGATATGTTTGCTGTGAGATCCAATAGACTTTAGCAATTTTTTTTTTTTTCAAGGCCTTCATAATTCTGCTCCAGCAAAGAGAAAAGGGCCTGCAGGGTTTCTTAGGGAAAACCAAATAGATCAAAACTGTTCAGAAAAAGCCTTTAGGAACTGCTGTTCTACCAAAGAGAAAATGGGAAGTCAGTGGGTGTTGTCTGCAAGCAGGGAAGCTAAAACGCTCTGGGAGAAACCAAAGCTGTGACAAGTGCTGCCCAGTCACTGCTTCTAATCACATCAATAAGTAAAATGGCTGCCCTTCTTATATGAAATATCTAGAACAGTTGTAACCTCGGTGCTTGGCACCTCCTTTCTCTATAGTATTGTGTCCTTCACCAGCAGTAACACATGCAGATAATGTGCTTCTTTAACATGGATTGTTTCCAAGAACCATGTATTGCGCTGACTCAATGAATCCATATTTCATCATCAGCACTTTACGTACCCACCAGGAGGCTAAAATGCATCATTCAATCTATTCTTACAGCAGTCTTAGAAAGTATTTTGGTATTAGTTGGTTTTTTTTTTTATTTGAAAATACTAAAACATAAAGTATCTTGAAAACTATAAAAAAAGCCTTGAGAGACCTGAGAACTGAAGCCAGGGGTAACCCCCAATATTGTTTCATAACATATTCTTTATGTTATCTTTTTTATTCTTAACATCATTTTTACAACGTCACGGATATTTGCTGGTACCAATGTCATTATAAGGTGGGACACAGGATGCCCACAGATCTACTCACACATGTCCAGTTTCATGAGCCACCACAAAAGCAGATGAAAAACCATCTTCATGGTTGAGAGTGCAGCTTCGAACAGGGTGACACATCCCAGTGACTGGAGCGTAGCCTGTATGAACACCCAGAAACAGACAAATATGGAAAGGCAATGTGGTGAGAAGCTCTAGAATAAATATCTGTCTTCTGCTGTGACACAAATGTAGCTTAAGTGGTCCTCTCAAGAGACCTGAACTTTTTAAAATATGCTCCCTCATCTACAAAACAGATGAGAGCAGCCTGTTGAACAAACTAAAACTGTATTTCTGGCTCACCAAGAAAACTGTTGTCACCTCTACAACCATCCTGCAATTGTCTTCTCCAAATGCATGAGGCAAGTGGGGGAAAGGACACCAGAGACTGCTATGTCACAGCTCACAAGGAGCTCTGTGCAGCTCCAGCCCTCAGGGAACACATGGGCAAAGCCCCAGCCTTGTGCTGGCAGCAGATCTGGCCAACCTAAAAGGAACAGGAAAGCTCCAAGACTGATGCCCTCCTGTAAACAAATCTGAGCTCACAGGAGGCAGAGCCCTGAAAAAAGGAAGAAGCAGACACAGCGCTTGGCCCTGCTGTCCCAGACCTCTCTGTAACAATCTTCTGGGCAATCCTTCTGGAACCCAGCAACAGCTTTGGAGACTTTCTAAACACAAAATCTATCTTTTAATCTTTGGGCATTTTCAGGACTGTTTAAGATAGGGCACTCATTTCCTGGGATTCAGCAAGAGCAAAAAAAAATGATTCAATAAATAATCCCACAAGTGAGAAAGGATAAAATATTAACTAAAAGAGTTACAAATGAAAATGGCTGTATGCAGAGGTCTTGGGGAAAGATAATCTTGACCAAAACTGAGCAAAAGATACCCAATTAAACTCTTCATAACTAGCCTTGCTAAGCAATAAACAGAAATACTGCTCAGAAGTCTTGACGTTTACAAAGCAAAACCTGATGAACATCTTACCTTGCATGCCAGATGGACCAAAATCCTGCCTGGTGAGAAAGATGGCATGGTCGTGATATTCTGCATGCCCAGTGTCAGGCTTCTGCTGCAAGTAGGCCCAGCGACACACGTTTTCCAGACTTTGGGAAGGATTCCCAATCTCTATGAGACTCATGGACTGGACATTCCCAGGAAAAAAAAGACACCAACAGTTATTTATTAAAGGCTTGGGCAATTCTATTCCCCAACTTGTTCAGGCACTTGACTAAACATCCCATTTCCATTAAAAGTCTGTTCTTAATAAAGAGACAATTATACTTTAGAAACAAATTTTACTAGATCAAGAGAACAAGAAAACAGCTAAAGCTTATGGTTTGATTAAATGTGATTTCCACAGTTAATAAGGTCTGAAGTATAATAAATGAAAAATAAAAATATATAAAAGGAGAAAGAGATGGGTATTTTAAGGACAAAACTGACACTGTATTGTGCCCTATGCGTTGTTATTTCTATGCTACCCTGGCACCAGCTTGTACCATCCCTTCCCTCCTGGTTATAGTTTCTGATGGAGTCAGTGCCCCTGTTGGCCAGTGGAGACTGACCCAGCATGGGAAGGGTGATGCCTCATGGCTCGGGGAAGCAAATGGCATCAACAGCAGATGGTCAGCACCCAGCCCTGGTTCTTTTGTCGAGAACCTGAGCTGTCAGGGCTGTTTTGTCAGACCTTTGAACACTACTGGATGTTCCATTATGTGTAAAAACTTAGTGTTCTTTTTTTCAGATGTGTATTTTCAGAAATGGACTTTCTCAATGACTGTCTTTTGAAGTAAATCATTATTAACTCATTCCATATCTGGGGATTGTTCAGAAGGCAGCAGATGTAACTTCCCACTGTGCCATTTTTCCCATAAACTGCATATCCCAGGGGTGGTGAGCAGACACAGCCTAGCTGACTCAAATGAGATAGTAGCTGCAGTGCAAAGGACAATTCTCTTGAACAAAAAAGTGAAAGCTGTTTTAAAATATAAAGACTACGTTTGCTAGTTTTTCAAATGAGTACTTTTTAAAGAATTGCCAACTAATTCTACTAAATAGTGTGCATTTGTAGGACTTAAAAAAGCTTATTGTATGTGGGATGCTATAAAATGTATGACTAACTGACCCATCCCAGGCCTTTCAGGATTTGTAAGAACTACATTATGTGAACCCTGGCTTTTCATTTGTAAAAATTATACTACCATGACAACACTGTAATCATAACACAAACCACTACAACTGAGATGCTATACTGTAAGCATTTGGCACTCCAAAATACTTAATGTAGAACAAAATTAGCCTGGGCCAAAAATAAGACAGAAATACTATAGTTTGTGTTTAAGTGCAGAGGTATTTGATGTGCATGATGAAGTACACAGAGTATTGACTACACAAAAAATCCTCAAAGGGTTGTGGAAGAACAACTGGAATTGATAAAACAAGTCTGCCAAACTGAGGTCTGATTTTTGGCAAAACTGGGATATTTTAATTCTGCAAATGTTCAGAAAAACAAGTTAACAAACCAAATAGAGGCACAGTTTGGATTCTAATACCACTGCAGAATTGAAAAGTTGTAATATAATCCCACACTGGATTATACTGCTTCCAGACATAATTCCCTTTGAAATTGAACCAATAACAGTAATAAAATGGTGGGACAGTTGTGGTGCATTTATTGCATCATTGTATATTTATAAAAGCAGACTTAAACAAATTTTGAGTGACTATTATAGGGTAAAATCCTGGCTCTTCAAGCAGAAATACTAATCATTTAAACAAGATTGGACCGTTGTTGAGGTTTATAATAACATCCATCAGTGGTAAAACAAAAAACAAACAAGCAAACCAAAACCCCCAATCTGAATCATCTCCACCTTGTTCTCATTTCTCCAAAACTCCACAAAAGAAATTAATCCCTTCAAGGAACCCAGTGAGAAATCTTGCTGCAAGATGCAAAATGCAAAGAGACCTGCCAAATTAAGTTGAAAAATCTCCAGTCATGTGTATTGTTTGCTCATAGTTCATTGTCTCATCATGACCTCCTCTATACCTTCTATCAAATTAAAATCATCACATCCTAGATGATGTGTCGAGCAGAAAACAAACAACAAATATGTGCTATCAGCATGTGCTTCATTTAAGGGTTTCCAAATATTTGATAAGAAACCCCTGTATGATCATCAAACAAGCACAGAATATTAAAGAACCCAATAAAATCTAAATAACCACTGGTTTATAGCTCACCTCTGTCCCATGTCACATTTACCTGTCCTCTGAACTGAAGACTTTGCAGTGGGCATCAGCACAGAAGAAAAAGACACAAAGAATCCTTCTGGTTGGAAAAGACCTTCAAGACCATCAAGTCCAATCATAACCTAACTCTGCCAACCGTAACCTAACTCTACCAAGTCCAGTGCTTAAACCACGTTCCTAAGCACCACATCATGTCTTTTAAACCCCTCTCAATGAACTACCACAGCAGCTGGCAGCGCTTGTCTGAGGAACATTGAGTCTGCCAGGGACCAGGTGGCTCTGCCACAGCACACCCAGCAGCTCCCACAGTCTGGGCACTGTGTTGGCATCTTGACAACTATTTTTACAGTATGCTGAAGTCCACTGTGAGAGCAAAACCACGGGTTCAGTCCAAGAGCATTTCAGTGTTTATTTATCAGAACAGTGATTTTAGAGTTTGGCTTCAAGCAAACAAAAGGAGAACCAACTGGTTGATGTGGAGCTTTGTGGGGGGTTTTGCATGCAACACAAGGAATTAGAGGAGTGCAAGTATAGTGTAGTATTTGCCTCCAAATAACCTCCAAAGCTCCAGTGAACCTTGGGCAGAGATTTCCTGAGTCAGACACATCTTTATATTGCATTGCTATTCACTTTTTCAGCTGCCTTGCCTTTCAAGAAAAATGCTGCTGTCCTGCAAGAGCTTAGAAAATCATGGGACTGGGCAGAGCTTGTTACTAGACAGAGCAGATGTAACACATTTTGGAAGGAAGTTGGCCAAAAATGTATTCTTGTAGAGATATCAGATAATACTTGATCATATTTTCTGTTGGAAGTCAATGGGGAGCTTTTATCAGACTCAGAAAAGCTCCTTCTTAAATAGAGGAAACAAAAGGAAAAACAGGAAAAGAGATGAACTCTGTACAGCATAAGGACTGTAAGTAAAGGTAAAATCCCTCTTTACCAGACAGCAAACAGAGGAGGTGTGGGGGCTAGCAGGCTGCTTTTGGAGAAGAGGTGTAGGTGTTACTGTTGGCCAGCAAAGGGCCTGAACTGCCAGGAACATGCAGGTCCTGCAGCTGGCTGGGAACTCAGACCTGGCTGGGAAGGACCTCTTTCCAAGCAGGACAGCAGGCCTGTGGAGAGCATTACTCAGCTGCTCAGAAGGAAAACTGCCAATGGAAAGAAAAACTTTCCTTCTCACAGCAAGAAAAGCAAAAAAAAAAAATTTAAAAAAAAATTGTGGGCATTTCAGAGAAGTGCTGATGGAAACAGATGGAGATGTTGGCCAAAAAGTGGAAAGGCCTCAGCTGGGAGACCATGTCAGGAGACATTACTGAGGGTTACAAGGACAGTCTGTCCTATAGAACCAGCTGAGATCTTTGCTCTGGGAATCTCAACATCTACTAGTGCCTTCCATTTTCCTTCTTTTTTGATTCTGCCTTAATTTCTCTCCTGATCTCTCCCTTCTCCAGATGGAAGCAGCAGAAAAAACTACACAAAAATAGAAGACAACAGAGTTGAAATTGCCATTTATAAAAAGAGGAAAGGCAGGGCCATAAGAAATGGTTGAAACTCCTACATAGATTCAGAGATCTTCAAGCCTTCTTTGCTACCTGTCTTGTCTTTTGGGAAGCTACCAGTGTGATGTTCAGTTGTCTGTTATGAAGATCCTGAAGAACAAGTCATTTATGAAACTGACAAGAAGGTCCTTCAAATACTTCTGGAGATTGTTTGGAAACCATCTGGGTTTTTCCTTTAACAATTTCAAATACAATGTTATCTTAAAAGAAAACTGCAAATTTAGTCTCTAGTCTATCCAAACATTTAAAGAAATTTCAAGTTACCAGTACATGTGAAAGACACACTGGAATCACACATAGAATGGCAGCTTTCCTTAACCAATTCTTATTTATCTGTCGTCTGGCATAACTGGGTACACTTTGCAGTGGTGTTGAAGAGCAGGTACTTGATGGGGGGACAGAATAATTTTAGGTTGGTCAGAAACTTGCCGAACAGGATCTTTCCTCATTCATCCATTAGGTGGTGCTCCGAGAGTACCAACGGAGAAGGCTTTGCTGCTCTTCAGTAGATCCAGAAGGACAAATGTGCTTCACTTGATAGGCTTCAAACTATGGTAGCAAAAGTTGGACCATAGCAGTGCCCACATTTGGGAAACAATTCAACAAATGACTTTTTCTTCTCGAATGTGCAAACTCTCTGAGAAGCACACTGTTTACATTGCTTCTACTTAGCACTTGCATATTGGATTAGAACTTCTATATTCTGCTCTCATCCAGAACAAGACAAGCAAAAGTAAATAAATACCATTATTGAGTGTCCATGGTAACAGAACTAACAAAAATAGTTCATTCAGCAAGCTGTCATTTTGCATTCAAAGATTTTGTAAAGCTTTCTTATGGCAGCAGTTCGTAAACATTTTTCAGTCTCTAATTCTGTATAAATATAAGTAGATCAGGAATACAAAGTGTTCCTTATGCTACCAGCCAGCTCTGCTCTCTTCAATGTCCAAAAAAAATCCACATTGGGAAATTATAAGTCTAATATGTAAATAAGGCGATTCAACAATTTACACAGATAAAAAAAATAAAAGGGATAATATCCTCCTCTCATCTTCATCCCCACCCTAAATATATGAAAACTGTGCAAAAATATGAACAGCAGGCAAAACACTCTAAAATATGTAAGTTCTGACCTTGCATCTCAGCCTGTGCAGATTTGGTTACTGGAGATGGCCTGAAGTTGGGGTCAAGAACTCCATCTT
>NW_009951919.1:483786-547371 GCF_000747805.2 Chaetura pelagica | reverse complement strand
TCTTCTGCACCCACCAATGCCAGTGAAAAACTAAGATATTCAATTTGCATTATTGATCTTCTAATACAAGGAGAGGCTGGAGAAGAGGTGGCTGGGGAGCACTCATCCCTTTCCCTCCAACCAGGGTCAACAGCAAAATGATAAGGATGAACACCAGACTTATGGAATAAACCTGGCTTGTCCTTCCATCTCAGCTGTGTCACCTGTGCCACCCTCTGGGAAACAAAGAGCAGAACCCAGTTCTGACCGAACCACTGCTTTTCATCCTGACTGAACTGAAAGCATCTTCCCTGCTTGCATCAAGCTTAGACTTGAAAAGGTCAGATAACAGATAAAGAGAGCACCATTTTATGAAAAGATCGAAGGTAAAGTCTTGTCCCAGTGAAGGCAGCAGGAGTTCTGCTAACATCTCAGACATACACGATTGAAAAATCCTTCTAAGTTGGACAGTGCTGTCCTATGAGACTGTAGGCATCCACTCCATACTACCTTCTTCCTTCAAGCTATTTGGGTTTTCTTCCCTCCACTGATCTTTTTGAAAGGCTCTCTGCCTTGCTGGTCAGGTTCCTCTTTCAATTTGACCAAGCTAACACATGGCCAGAGTACAACCACTTGTCTTTATACCTAACATGAGCTTTCCCTCCCTACTGGTTGCCATCTCAGGTGTGCACAGAGCAGACACAGCATCTCTCAGCCTATCCCACCCTCTTCCAGACTGAATACAGGTGACTCAAGCTGTGTGTTTGACCCAAAGGAGAGTTCAGGGCTGTCCTGCACTGCCATGCTCACATGTCTCAAGAAATAACTCTCATAAGACTTCGGGTGGCTGCATTTATTGAAACCCTTGCAGTTCCTGCAAAAAGTCTTTTGGATTTTTTCATCAATAACTGTCTTAATGACACCCAACCCAGCTACATTGTGTGCTTTTCTCTCCTGCTCTGCAAGGGCAGCTCATCTGCACACAAAGTCACCATTGTCAATGGTCAGAGCGTGGGGTTGGAGCCAGGAATTTCTGAGGTCTGATTCCCAGCCTACCAATGGCCTTCCGTGTGGCCTTGGAACAGAACACTTAACTTCTTTGGGTTTTTTAGCTGTGAAATGGGAATAATCATCTTTATTCATGCACCTCAAAGAGGCGATGAGAGGATTTTATGCTGTGCTCAGGATTTAAATGTTTCCAAACTTTTATAATAACCAGTCAGGGCTTTTAAATCCATCCTCAGCTCATCTCTTGCCACCTCCTCTGCACTTGGTGATAGTGGTTGCTTTGCTTATTCCTCTGAGTATTTTACAGCTAGCTGGATTACAGAGCTGCTACAACCAAAATAGGTCTAAGTGGAATAATTTGCCTAAATGCTGAATTCTATTCATCTCAAATGCATCCACAGTTTCCAAAATTTGGAACCAATCTTCCTACTACTTAAGTCAAAATGTTAGAAACAAGCCAGCTCATCTTTTTCTCATTTGAAGAAAAAAGCACAGCACATATACTTTGTTCCCTTGTTTGCAGTATTCCACCACATCAAAAAAGCCTGTGACTGGGAGTCAATGCAAAGAAAGCAAAGAAATTAATGGTAGCTTCCAAAGCCACCACAGATATGGAGCAGCCTTTGCAGGCTGCATTTTTCTGTCTGATTGATGGAGTAGGTAAATAAGTAGGCAGCAGCCAGACATGGTCAAAGTCTTCACATCAGCCCCTCTGGTACATCAGATAGTGTTGGTCATTTGTTTGAAGTACTAAGAGAAAAGTGGGGAGTCAGGAAAAAGCTGGTGGCTTCAGCACTAGGCACACACAGCCACAGGCTTCCCTCTTCTTGAACACATCCCAGCATCCAAGCCTGGTGCTCCTTGGCAGCTCTTACCCTCTGTCTGACTTCAGAGGTAATTACACAAAGTGTCATCTCAGTAAAACTGTGCTTGATATTTTGAATTTTGCCCCTGAAGTAACTTCAACGTGATCTCCAAGGAACCTCTTCCATCTTACCAGAGCAATTAATGCAACTACTGAGATTACTGAAAGTTCTGAATATGCAGTTGTCTGTGTTTGAAAACATTAAAAAATAAGTGCACTTCAAGGAATAGAGTGCCTTCAAGCAACAATCACTGGAAAGCTGGTTGCTATGCAACTCAAATATTGTCCATATTATTCTTATCAACTGATGACATACTGCATAAAATAATATAATCCTCTTTGAAAACAAAAGCACAATACAGTACTCAGGGGTGGAGAATTGGCAATAGCTCAGAGTGCTGTCATAAACCTGATGTTGATGGTACATACTCCATCAATCACAGAGCCATAATGTAATTATTATGATTATTTAAATGGCACCCTTGATAATATATATAAACTGCCTACAGTGAAGCAAATGAATCTGAAGATATCAGCCACATGCTTTCAAAAGAAAAGCTCACTCCAATAAGACTGGAATAATATTTTTATATTGTGAAGCCAACCAGGCTGCTTCATTCATGCACTCACTACCTTAACTTGTACACGTGCCTTTCCTTTTTTTTATGTACTTTGAATATTTATTCATAAAAATTCCTCTGGTTGGTGTGGTTTAGTAGGATAGTAAAATAGTGAAGGCTTTGTTCCAATTCCTTAGAACAAGTTCAGAAAGTAGGAATTGTACAACTTTTCTCTCTGCTTTTCTACGAGTAAATAATCCCAACCCTCTGAAGGGAAACCTACTCACCTTCTCCCTGGTACTACTCTTCTGATCAGGAGCTTTTAAAATATGAATATTAAAAAATGTATTCTTATACAGCCAGGGCCTGCAGGCCTCCAGACTATCAGGTGGAGGAGCTCTGAAATGACACCTTTTGCATTTGTTTTACTTTTTTTTCAGAAAGCCATAAATTGCCTTTTATGTAAATAAGAATCAGATCTAGAAATGCCAGAAAAATTATCTTCATGGTTATTTAGGGCAAGCTCATGATACTAGAAATATTCCATTTTATGCCTTGCTGAAGCCAGCAGGGTAACTCAGGAAATAACACATCGTTCACTGCAGATTAGGGATCTAGAATCCAGAAGCAGACTATCTACAAGCAGACTACACATTGCTACCTGCAATTGCTATTTTTGTGATGTGGTCAGAGACCCAACAAGAAAGAAGGTTTCCGTGCTTCATCCTACCCTCCTCTCTAAAGATTAATATAAAATCAGCAACTTTCAAATTATCAATAGACAACACCAAACTCTTCAGAGGAAAATCAAGATACTCCAGGTGAAATGAGGTCTACCATAGCTATTGTCTGCCCTCAGAAAACCAGCAGAAGGTATCAGAGTTCAGACTAGTGGTGCAGATCTACAGAACTAAAGATGGACATGCATCACAATTACTAAATACTTATGAAGTAAGGACAGCAAAGAAGTGACTGGCCCATGAGCTAAGTCTGCTTCTACCACTACTGCAATATCAGAGTTTCTTGAGGATCAGTAGTCAATCTGCAATCCCTCAAATGCTGCCATTATAGCAATCACAAAGATATTTCACTTATTTTGCTATTTACCATTAACTACACACACCATGAACTTTGCATCACAAAATGACAGATGTCCCAAGTCAAAGCATTTACCACCATACTTGAAACTCCCTGTTCCTGTTTCCATGGAATTTGGTGTACCTTTGGCCAAAACAAGACACAGTTACTGAACAGTTCAATACTTTTAAAAACCATTTAGCATTTCATTCCTCTTTACCTGAGTTCTGCCTGGAGAGTGATGCCTTCCATAGAAACAGCAGGAAAACCCTTGGTATTCTTAACTACAGATTTGCTCAGCAGAGCTCTTGCCTTCTGGCCTCTATCCCACAGGACTCACACTTAACTCTAGGCACATGTGTAGTCCCATTAATGTCAAGCCCAAGTTTAAACAAGTTCTAGGAATGAGGCCGTAGCCCTCGGCATCTTGCAGAACTGATCTTGTGTTTATTGTTACTTCCACACAGCTCTAGCAGAATACCTCATATTTTCATTAGGAACCAACAGGTTCACTACATTTCATGGATTGTTCCAAACCAATCTGAAAAGACAGACTGCCAGAGCTAAACAGCAGCCTAAAAAGACACAGGGAAAACCTAGAAGAAATTTAAATAATTTCAAATGTGAACTTCAAACAATGAGCAAATACAGAGAAACATAAAATTCTTTGTATTCATAGACTGGTGAGGTCAATGCATGAATTAAAATAAAAATCCAATACATGTCGCCAGTAACTACATTGTTCATAAGAGAATGAAGTTCAGAGATATTCATGCCCTCCATTTCAATTACCCTTTACTTACCTTGCCGTAGCTCAGCAGGATTATCCTCACCAAGACAACGTTAATGTGAGCACCCAGGGACTCATCATGATAAATTTCATTGACCTGCAAAAGAGTTCAGCACTTTAACCACAGTGCTGGCAACAAGTAGCCCTGAAAGCAGTGATGCAGCAGTATCTTCAATTGCACTGTCATTGAGCCAAAGATCAATTTGTGATCATATCTAAAATGGGGAAATCCTACGAATGCGAGGGGAAATGGTTTCTTCTCTAACTCTGCTGTAGCCTCCCAACAGGCCATAATTCAGGAAATCATTTAAAATCATTATGTCAGAGATTTCATATTAACAGGTATTTAAGTGCCAACATAAACGTATACAGGTCAGGGTGCACATATATGATGCAGCTGAGCTGATCTAAGAGCTACTGCTGCTAAGAAAGAAGATTCCCAGCTCTCCCTACTCCATCCCAGCTGTGTGCACCTTCTGGGGCCTAGACCCCAGTAATCCAAGCAAAATCCTGAGCAGCTTGCTGCTGGGCGAGACCTGGCATGGGGAAGGGGATGAGCGAGCAGAGGGACAGGACATCTCCCTTGAGAACAATCTGCTAGATCTGCTCAGTTGCACCCTGGAACTCTTCCATCTGGGACACATCACATCACCCTGACCAGAGGATATACCTTCCTCAGAAAGCATGGGCAGCCACATGGGCTGGCTTTATTGTGTGTCAAAACTAATCAGTGTTAGACTCTGCAAGCAGAACAAAAGGTACTAAATGCCAGCAAATTAAAAACTATCTGTTATACTCTTGTTACCTAACTGAACATGGACATGGGAAACTCATCCTAGGAACACTGAAAAGAGAACTGTAAATATTTAGAGTGGGGAATTAAATGTGAATACATAAAGATTACTTAGGAAATGCTGCTACTAGCAAGCTAGGCAAATATTAACTGTTGAAGAGGCTGATTTTGGTACTTGGTGCTGAAGGCTACATGAGAGTCAGTCAAACAGCAGAAGTTTAGCTTTACAAATTAGAAAAGGCAGATGAGATTCCCTGCAAGGCAAGTGTCTTCCCAACACCTCTTTCCCCTGGTAAAGGCTGCACTGAACTGCATTGCTTTGCTGGCTTGACCTAAATTTCATTTACTCCTTCAAAATAGATGCTTTATTACAAGCTAGGAAGTAACTTTCAGAAAACCTTTCCTTTGAAACACAGCAAAGTGTCTTTTTTCTTCAACCAGCCCTAGTTTCAATGGCCCATCTTTTATCTCTGTAAAAAGAATTAAAATTAAATACAGTGTAGGTTTTGTTAATCAATCTCCATTGACATTTTATAGTTAATTTTAATTCAGTTTATCAGTGTTTTTAGAAAGAAGAACCTCACTTTATGTCTGGTACAATTCCAAGTTTTCAAATGTCCTGAATGTCCTGCTCTGATGGTGGCTGAACCATGGCCCCAGGAGCAGATTCACACCCCGCAGGGCATCTGCCCAGGCACCTGGGGAACCTGCCGTGGGATGCCTGGGATCCAGGCTCATTAGTGGTTGATGAGCAGCAGATCCTTGGCTGGAAAATGCTGGGTGAGGAGCCCATTGCTATGACTGGCTTCAGGGGGCCCTGTTCTCATTGTAGTGTAAAGCAGCTGATCTGCTCAGATCTGCCTTGTAAACACCACTGGAAATTAGATCATTTGTTTGCACCTCTAAATAAGACTTCAGAAGACTAACTCTATACTCCTCTATTTAAAAAAGTCTTTTACTTTGAGGGCTGGTACTGAACATAGATTATAAAGAGGTAAAATAGAAACATACATTTTGCTTTACAAAAATTATTTCACCCAGGATAAAGACCCTTATGTGCCAATTTGCCCCACTCTGTGTGTGGTGGGGAAAGAGAATACACATTGAGGATATGAGGCTGAAATAAGCTGTAAATTACCTATACCTGAAATGAGTAATGAACAAAAACTTCTGCGTACAGAGGACAGTAAACACAGCCTGTAAATAAGTATTTAATTAGTCGATAAAGCATAATCCAAATTGCTGCACACCACTCTCTCATTAACTTCCAGAACTTAACCTAAGCCTCTTGTAACAATAGCTGAGTAACAGCAGAACCGTATCGCTGTTGCCTGCCAGGACAAAACTTGGCTTGAAAACGTTGATGGAACAGAACTGAAACACTGTTTGACTTGTTCATGCAAATAACATCTAACAAACAAACTGTGAATGAACAGAAAAACACAAGCACTGTAAAAAGCTGGTTGGTCCTCTTGGGATACTGGATTTTCTGCAAGACAGTGGGTCAATTCAAAGCCCTGGGTCTTGGTTTCATTAATAAGGATGAGTCCAACCCCTCTTCACACAGCAGCTGAATTGAACCCTCTGCGCCTTTCTCCAAGCTGAACTGTGGCTTTCCTGGTAGTGTCTCATTGCACAGAGATAATACACTGAAATTGATGCGTTTTTTTTTTCCTCAGCATGGTCTAAATTGCATCTATTTGTTTCAGAAAGTTATTAAAGACACAAGATCCAAGTGACTAAATGCTGTGCTCTCAAGCATTCATGAGAAGTGTGCACACTAAAAGGGCCTCCACAATCCTTAGCTCTGGTTCTCCAAATCCCTACCTGTTATTTCCACAGAAAACACAGCTAAACTCATTGTACAGGGCACAAAATGACCAACCAGCCTGTAGAATCAGAAAGCTCCAGGTTGTCATCCAATACAACTGCTGCAACATTTGTTTCAAAGAAGAGAGAATCAAACAACAGATACATAAGTTCAAATGTCTGCATAAAAAATACACACAGGTGTGAAAACATTTACACAGTGCTTTTACAACACTGCATCTCCAGGTGCTTCAGTAGGACATTCTGGTTCATATAACACAAGAAAAATAGTTCATCTCCTGTTGTCCTCAGTAAGTCTAAAATTATGTTGCCGCAGACCAAAAGGAAGCACACAGGGACCATCCCAAAATCACAGCCCCTGAACTGAAGGCCCTGAATACATTAGATCTTGTTAGATCTCCTACAGTGGTTCAGCATTTACAGAGGGTGATGAAGAGGGCTGGGTAAACCTCAAGGAATTCCAAGCATGGTGGGACACTGTACAGAAAATTTCATCAAGCTATTGTAGCTCCCAAACTATTTTGGGATAGCTATGGTTTATTTTTCTGGGATATTAAAATCAAAGAAAAACAGGCACTTCTATTTAAAGTTTCTGTTTAGAAATCAGGCTGGCACAGATTGGTTCTACATAAGAAAAACAAAGACTTGTTTTTTTCCTTCTGGCCCACTCTGCTTATTTTATAATTCTTCTGCCCTGAGCAAGTGTCAAGTCAGCACAGTAAGCATGTAGAATACACCAAAAAACCCCAACTAAAGA
This sequence comes from Chaetura pelagica, assembly GCF_000747805.2. Lineage (NCBI taxonomy): Eukaryota > Metazoa > Chordata > Aves > Apodiformes > Apodidae > Chaetura > Chaetura pelagica. The sequence goes on along the minus strand of NW_009951919.1, from coordinate 539,712 downwards.
CAGAGCAAGCATCTGTGAGATGCCAGGCTTTGTAGAAGAAGCACCACAAAGTTTTTATTACTGAGCAAAGGGAGACCCAACCCTAAAGGGGAATTCTGAAACCTGCTGTAACACAAATGGTAATGAGCAATGCAGTTTGGGTAGTCTTGGTGCAGAGGAGGTTACCTGCTGATAGAGCTGGCAGGATTTTTAAGGAAAGTCAGGTGTTCCCTGAACATCTAATTAAACCAATGCACAAGAAGAGAAAGAATGTGTGTATTTTGGCAAGTCATGGGCAAACTCATTCATGCAGTTTGAAGGAGTTCCCAGCCTTGCAAAGTCTGTTAGTATCTGCTGTGCAAAAGACAGCCCATGTCACCACAACACAGCTCCATCCCACTGAACCATAAATCCTGGGGGCTGAGCTCATCCTGTGGAGCTGCCTCTGAGACTCCAGGCACTGGAGCACGGTTGGGTGAGCACAGCTCCCGTGGGCTCCTTAGCACACATGCCTGGTGGACATCTCATAGCTTCAACCTCCAGCTACCATCAGCCTCAAATAGATCTGACCCAGCTCCAGCAGCCATCAGAGGGCATAACTAACCATCCAGAGAGGGCACAATGCAAAACACAGTTTGTGCATCTGGCTTTTCAGTCACCATAAATTGCTGATTGTCCAAGTGAATTAGACTGCTCTTTGATCATCCAACAGCCAATGTAACTCCAGTTGCAGAACTCCTGATGGCTACATGCTCTTGGGCAGAGCAGGGACCACGTGTGGATCCCTGCCAGAATGATAGTGGAGGAGCTGGAGAGCATCAGTGCTTTCCCCATGGGATGGCCAAGCTCCTGACAAGACATTGTTTGAGCCCAGCCCGAGATGTAGCTCATTCAACAAATCATAATTATCTGCAGCAAAGCCTCAGTGGCTGGTGGGCATCCAGTGATTGTCTATTTCTGTAAGAAACGGCTGTTTTGAGTTACAGAATAGGAACCAGAAATGTCATGGTGGATACGAAACACAAACTTCTGTAATCTGACTCTCCCCAAAACGTTCCTCTCTCACTTTACTTCTCTGGGTTCTCACTTCAAACACCGTTCATTATCCCCTTCAGTTTTCATCACCTCCTTTATGCTTTTGAAGATCCCAAACTAAAATTTCTAACATTCCCAAAGCTTCATCTTAATCGTACAGGAATAAGATTACATCAGTTCCTCAGAAGGATGAACTATGGACACAGAGAAAACCATCAGGCAAAATCCAGGGCTCCCAGTCTCCCTTTCTAGTCCTTACAAGGCATTTCTTCATTTTCTCAGAAAGGAGCTCTTTTCTCTGAAATCTCTGTTGAGTGTCACAAGGAAAAAAGAATCATGAAACCACACAACACATATGAAACTTAAAGGTCAAACTGTAATCTCAGATTTGGAAAACAACCATCATTCTGCCCAAAACCACAGGCAACGGGCAGTTTTAGAAGAGCTTGGCAATGTACACTGTGAAATGGAGATAAGAATCTGGCATTTTGTATGCAAATACAAGTCCGAGCCCTGATTTACCTTCCCTGGTGTGAGAGTCAGTAGATGTTACCAAGTCCAAGAAAGCTGCTTCTGATCAAAATGAAAAACATTTCCCAGAGCAGATGTGTTGGCAAGACACTAGGTAGCTTCATGTTACAGGTCTCTATCTCATCTTCGGCTGTAACGTTGGCTTTAGAAAGGTCATAGACTTTGTTTTCTGACTTCATGACTAATTTATTTTTCTTAGTTCCTCCCTTAGGCTCTTGGAACTCCTCATTCTTACTCACAAACTCTAAGAAGTTTCTCTAAACACTGTAAATTACCTTTGCAGCAAAATACTCTGTATGTTTCTGAATTAGTGTCTCAAGATGACTTTAATAAAATCAACTATAGTATCATAAAATAATCAAGCAGATCCATTTATTTTATTACTACAAAGGATAGGGGTGTGGTGTCAATGCAATAAATATGGTGATCTCTTCAAATCGAGGTGGTTTAGTTAAGAAAAGCAGCCAAAATCTAAAGCTGATACTAATTATCCACACTCCATCACACAAACCACACTGTCCCCACTCAGAAGTCCCTGCCTGCAAGCTCTGGGGCTAAAGCTCGTGTTGGTATTTGGAGGAACAGAAAACTCTTTCGACTTTTTTTTAACAGTAACTACACTCTGCCCCAGGGACGGCTCCACAACTTGTGTGATGCTCTGTGCTATGTCCAACAGGGCAGCCAGGCACATTCCAGGTAATAACAGTGAGCAATACTCACCTAATTGACACTGGACGTAATAAGTCTGTGAAAGTGAGTAAAACCTGTAAGAGTTCAGAGAGGGTATTTCCTCCGGGACCTCCTGAATGCCTAATCACAACTTCCACTGCAGTGTGGCAATCAAGGTAATGAACAAAAGTCACCTCCTGAAGCCTCATCTGAAACTATTGTTCTCATTAGTCACAGCTACTGGTTTCTAAAGAACAGTCTAAACGTGCAGTTAACTCATATACATGTATTTAAATTTTCAAACAGGTTGTAACTCAACTCTTGACAGGCTGAAGTTCCTCAGATGACTAAAGCTGGACATGAATTTATGAAACTTTCTAGAGTTAGTTCATATTTGAAGTGTGCATGTTAGAAATAATGAGGGTGCTTAGGAATTCTTTAATTTTTAAAAAATCATTCAATTCTATATTACTGAAATATCCTTCCTGCCTAAAACAATCCCATGCTTGTTTGTTTAAAAAAAAACATTATTCTGAATACAGGGTGCACCATTATTTCACAGCATTCAATCATCACTTTCCTTTTAACAGCTTGAATCAGACGTGCTCACAGGCTTCCATCCAATGGCCAGTTAGGAGCTGATGGCATTTCTGCCCTTTTCTCTCCTTAGGGACTTGCTGTCCTGTCCCTGCAAATCTTCATCCCTCATCAGCCAGAGATACGAAAGCAGAAATCTCATCTATAATAGTAGTATCACTATTAAAGAGGACAGATAACATATCTAAAAGTGCCTGAGGGCCACAATTTTGAAGACGTGTAGCACTGAAAGATGCAGGTGAAAGACTCCAGGGACTTTCCAGAGCCCCCAGCTGCACAACTCCCATTGATTTCAGTTATTCAAATTAAAAGTTGTTTAATGTATTTATTCTTGACCTGAAGTTTCACTCAAAGTCTGAGAGAGACATAATCCCATAGGCTAATTTTTTAAACTGAGTCTCACTGATGTCCAAGACAGTTGAATGACTAAATACACAGATAAATCTAGTCCAGAGTGAGGCATAAATACTATTTTGAGTCTATTTCATTTTGAAATAATGGCAGTTAGGCAGCTATCTGCTTTGAGGAGATGGATTTAAGCATTGCAAACATTTTGGCCATATATCCACTACACAGATATAATCTAGGCTAACCCCTAAATTATGCAATGTCACATCTTTTACAGTAAAGGAATGGAAAGAAACTTAAAAACTTTTGTCCTGGAAAATTCTCCAAAAATAAAAGAATTTGCATACTTTGTAGACAAATCCTTCCAAAATATGTTTAAGGATGACATCTGCCATTACTAGAAAGTGAAGTAATTGAGGAATTAAAGACTATTGTGGAGGAAGAAAGACAAAGGATACGAGAAGCAGCTAAAGGAAGGACCTCACTGGGAAAAAACCCCAATATTTAAAAAGAAGGATCTGGAATTTGAAGACTGAAGTCAAGACAGGTGGAGCAAATATGTTCAAAACCATTTGCAAGTGAGCTTATTTCATGAGACTTTGCTATTTGTAATGGCTGAAACACTGTAAAAATCACATATTCTACCTTTGCCTCATTCAGAAGTCTGTTTTGAAGATATTCATACTGGATATGACCCTAAACACAGGATTGTAGAGGCTGAAACATTCACCCTAACCAATCTTGCAGGCCCAGTCAGGTAAATGTAGGGCTGAGTCCCATGTCTCCTGCTTTTCCACAGCAGGTGGCAAATGTCCTGCTTAATCCTGAAAACTATTTTTAAAGAGGATTATGAAACAATCAGAGAGTTTCAGCCCCAGGACTGACTACCACCAATACCCACTTTAGCTCAGTAACAACCATTCAGGACCCTGCTGCTCCTCCTCCCAGAGCTTCCTGCAGTGAAATTCTTTTGTTTTCCAAGGAACAAGATAATTCTCCAGCATTGCTTCTAGCCCTGTGCTTTTCTAATATTTCCAAGACACTTGTATGAGCAGATAAAATCCCCAGGTTTTTTAGCCTCTTCTTGCTGAAATTAAATTACTTTCTATGTTGTTCAGGAAACTACAGAGTTGCAAGAGACCACTCTGCTCTGTTGCAATGCTCCTGCATGATATAAATACAGAGTTAATTTGTGCAATGTGTGGGCTTATGCTTGGAAATGCAGAGGACTGTGCAAGCTAATATCCTTCCCAGGAAAAAACACAGCATGATGTATGAAAGAAAATGGTGCAAGCAAGAGGCAGCCCAGGGTCTCTAGAACAAAAACAATGGCATATTTTCCAAAGATGGACTGCATGTCCTGATGGTGCCGAGCAGAGGAAAGAGAAGATGTCAAGAGAAACCAGAGTTTTTGTATAAGGAAATGACTGGAAGATGAAAAGGGGGTGGCAGGAGGCCGAGCTCTCTGGGGTGAAGTGGCTGGCACAGTCAGGCGACACGTGGCTGCAGCCCAAGGCCTTAAAAATCCTCTGGCGTCTATCACCAGTCGTTTGGGAGTGACTTCATTCCCAAACTTTGGGATAAATATTAGCACAGCTATTCAAGATATCCAGGGCACCCGGCCCCTGTTTTTGTCTCATTTTATGGCTTTTAGGTGTGGACTGTAACACATCGCTTAAGCAGCACAAAACAGATTTACTGAGTAAGTCATTGCACTGAGCTTGAAAAAAATACATTGTTTTGATTGGGTTGGTGGGAGGGTTCCACCCAAGATCCTTGGGAAAAGTTAATTAAGGACAAGTCTTCATGCTATCACACACAGTGAAATGAAGTCAAGTGGGAGAAACAGCCACGCTGGGAATTGCTTCTGGAAAAGTGATTTCATGTCTCCAGAAGCTTGGGCATAAGGGAGGATTCACCTGGGTTTATATAATTTTTGGAACCACAGAAATTCAACTATCACAGTCTTCTCTCCAGAAAATACTTCCACTATTTTAAATATACTTCCTATGCACTCTTTGATTTTATGCTTTCTGCCTTGTTACTGTACGAAGCTAATTGATTACATCCATAAAAGCAGCAGGGTACACAGAATCTGATGGTTATGGTAGGAACTTCCATCAGTTTTTAAAAGACAGCTGGAGTTTTCTGTCTCTTCGTTTTCAGCTACCCCTGGACCTACTCATCCCATTAGAAACATACTGTCTACATGGGATCTGCAACAGCTAGAGACCCCAAGGCTTTTTACATTGGACCCCTTTTCTACAAAAAAAAACAAAAAACAACCAAAAACAAACAAACAAACAAACCACGTAAAAACATGAAAGAACACACCTACCTGAGGAGGTAGAAGAGAGGACAACTGAGGAGTCACTGTGTGAATTTCAGCAAAGGAGACCAAAGCAGTGGTCTACCCAGAAATATGTCTCACCCAGTGATGAGGGTGAGAGTTGGAGGAGCTGCCAGCTGGAGTTACACTGCCAAGGAGTAGAAGTTCTGTGTTTTGATGTCCCTCAACACGATACAGGTCCCCAGCATTGCCTGGCATCTGCAGTAACAAACCCCTCTTGCCCCTCTGTACTGGAGTAACACTTGGGCAGCTGGAAACAGAACCAGTTACCATCACCCATCCCTCTGCTAAAATACAGACTCAAGAAACCAGCAGAGTTTTGAGGAAGGAAAGATCAGAACAACACTGACAACTGCCAAAGACTATCCAGAGCCTCCTCAAGAGGCCTTGTGCATTTTAAACAGCTCCTCACATGTTGGGCACAAGGCAAGAGACACTTCCTCAGTTCCCAAAAGACATGTTTCTACCTCAGATCTCCCAAAAGAACAACTATTGCCTTTGCCAACAGTCGCCTGCCCTAGAGCCCTGCAGGTACGGTCACACAGGCTGCATTTTCTAAATCACTTGCAGAGGCAGTATGTGTAAGAGTTGTTATTTCTTACTAAAATTAGAAAAAAGTATATTCCAGAGCTGGAACACTTACGGGTTTTTTTACCATTACTGTATATTTTAATTCTTAAAAATAGATTTAAGTGACGTGATAAGTAAAGAGTCCTGGTTAATCTATTTTGGCCTCTGTGCCACATTCCTGGTTTGGCCTGTTTGACTTGTTAATTTAAAGATGTATAAAACCATCTGTTTCACTGTAGACTTTGTTTTAAGCCTCAGAGGAAAAAAAATCACATAAATAAATCAAATTTACTATGTCATTTCTGTTAGAATACATGTATTTACAGCCATAAGAGCAGACACCAAATACCCTATAACTCTAATGTTAGTGCAGATTTTTAACTATTTACAATACTGTTATAAAAAGTCAGAGCAACTGAATTTATATCACACTAGGGATTTTCTTAACTTGTACTCCACCTCTCAATTAAAGTGAAAAAATTACATTCTACACATTGTTAAAAGAATGCAATACAGGAAGAAAAAAAACCAAGCTTCATAGTTTTAAAAAATACATATTGCAAAAACATTAATCCCAGGCAAATGTACCTAATAGCCTGGATTTCTGTCTGTGTATTTGACTCGATGGTTGGTAGTGCCAAGAAGCCACCTGCAGATGCTCATCTTCTTAACATGACTGTAAACTTCAGAAGTCCTACTGTACTTGTCAAAAATAGAGCAGACCTACAATTTTTTACTCAACAATATTTCATTAAGAACACACATCCACTGAGCCTAAAGATTTTACAGAAGTGTGTTTTATTGAGAAGACAGTCCTGTTCCAGAAGAGAATGAGAAGGAAGAAAGTCATGCCCAAAAGAGTTCCCTATCAATGTAGCTGCCACTCACTTTCATTTTTTGGTCAAAAGAATCAAATGTATTTTGATCTATAATAGAGATGAGTTTCCAAAACTTGATTATTTTCCTAAAAACAAAGCCCTTGCTTACTGACCAGGATTCTAGAGGGCTGCTGTATCAGTTGTGCTGATACTTAGTAAGAAAAAAATGGTTCTTTCAGATATGATATTCTCTAGTGTCTCATCACTTCTACACCGTATAGTCTGTTACACAGATAATGGTTCTGATGATTAAATATTTAACCCAGGAAACCTAAATCTGTCAGTCATGGACTAAATACTAAATCAATTAAGAGATTTCAGGGATACCTTGCACCACACTTGCAGGGTGAACAAGGAGTAGGTAGGTGGCCTGGGACCTAAAGTGGTTGTTGAGGAATCAAAGAATTTACTTGAGTTGTTTTAAAAGTGAATAAGCCAGTTAAAGGTTCTAATAGACCTTATTTGAAGACAGTTCTACAAACCATGTTTTCAGCAGGGAGCTTGGATTAAGGGAACATACATCTAAAACATGATGATTTCCAAGAACCTGAGCCCCTGACCCTGTGCCCCCATCCACCAAAGCACATAAGCAGCACTTTGAACATTTAAAGAGTCCCACAGTCAGCTTCCTCCTTGGCCCCATTTTCTTCTTTTCCTTCTCCCCTTTTGACTTTCCAAAAGTGGCCTGGATTTTCCTCCTAGAATTATTTTATCTCCTGCCATGAGAAAAATCTCATGTCTTATTCAAATGGCTAAACCAACCTATGTTCACTGTCCTCTCAGGGCCTCCCCGCAGCGCAGTTAGAAGGGCTGTACTCACAATATTCATCAGGGTCAGCAGGTACTTCTGAACGTGTTCTTTCCCATGGAACTGAACCACTGAGTCATCAACCCCCAGAAGGACTTCAATGTTGTAGTCATCGTCTGTCGCGTGCCTCCGGGAGCGCCGCCTCAATCTCCGCACCCGCTCTTCGATAAAGCCCAACGCGCTGTCCAGACTGCCCAGGCTGGTCAGGTTTGCTGCTGAAATCAAACAAACAAATGAGTTATCAGCCAAGAGAAAGTTGGGCTCAGGTCTCAGCTAATCTGGTACAAATTTGAAGCAGCAGCGTTAGTTGTGTTCTGTGTGTTATATAACAGCATTAAATTCACTTAACGTCAATTTAAATTTACCTACATGAGAGAGAAAACTGACAAGATTTTTACTTTGCAGGAAAAGCAAAACTTTCTACAAAGTAATATTGCATAATGAATACAAGGCCAAAAGTGTAGCAAGTCATGCCAATGTCTTGAGGAGAAGAATGGAGCTGTTTGCAGTAAAATACTTGTGGCTTAAAAATACTTCTAACAAAAATTCACCATTCAGGGCTCTTGTCCTACCAAGGATGTCCTCCATTTCAGACCCTCAATTAAAGACAGACATCACACTTCAAAATCTGATCTTACTGTCCACAGAATCCTACTTCAAGGCAAGTGTAGTTGTCAATATAACCTTTTTATATCCAGGCAGGTAGTAACAAAGCAATCTCTATTGCTCCAACACATTATCTTCTTTCCTAGATATGCACATGAAATTCAACAGTAGCAACATCGATTGCCTTTATTGTTACAACTCAGGAACACATTTTAAATATTAAATTAATTTATTTATAGCCACATTCAATCATTTTGTAACAGCTTTTCATCCTTCATTCCCAATTTGGCATGTCACTTTGCATTACTGTTTGTCAAAGGCCAATCCTTCAGACACAACAGTAGCCAACTTCATTACTAATGATTTCTAATACCACACGTGATGTGAAAGGCACGATTTCTGACAGGGTGGGATACAGTTAATGAGGCACATATTACTAAAAATTAACATGAAAATATGGAAACTTGACATTTGACCCCATAGAATGCCCATGTTTAAAATTAATATTATTGTAATTTGCATTACAAAAGCCCTGGAAGCCCTGAGAATCGCTTTATTTCAGGGATCTTCTAGAAAAGGCTTTCTCAGAGAGGCAAGGAAAGGTGGTGTGTTGTGGATAGATTAAAGGCCCCTGGTTCTTAGTTCACAGAAACATAATAGGAAGCACAGAGAAAATAAAGCCACCACCTTCAAAGAGGAAATAAGAAACAACTCTTGGAACTGTTACAAAAGTGGATTCTCTATCTTCAATTATTGAAGTTTTCAGATCAAAACTGGCTGCTTGGGAGGGGATGAATGAGTCACCAGATCACTGGGCTCATTACAAGAATGTCTGTGCTCTTGCCCTGACTCCTGCCTCAGGCTGCTGCTTCATCAGGTCCCGGGCAGTGGGCAGCCTGAGCAGAGGCCTGGGTAGTTCCCTACAGTGGTGACAACGTAACAACCTCAACAGACTCCAGCTGCCAGGAGGGACTCATAGGTGGTCTCCCCAGCCCACACCTTCACATTCCTTACTGCCCCATGCTTCAGCCTATGCCTTTTGTGGCGAAATGCCTCTCTGTGCCTCCTAGAAGAGAACTCCAGTCAAAGAGCAGTGTAAAAACACACACTTGCTGGAGCAGCTTCTTACCATTTCTCCACCAAGCTCCAAGTACATGTTTGTCATGAGACCCGCAGCTGCAGGCCACTTGCACTGCACTGGCATAGCTTTCCTTGCTCACCAGGCAGACAGAAGGCCCCACACAGTGGTCTTACCATGACGCAATGTCCTTCTCCTGAGAGGGCAGCATTTAATGCAGCCAATAAGCACAACCACCATGTTCTCATTGCCAGACCCAAGGCTCCCAGCAGCTTCTGCTCCTGGGGCTGCAAGTTTTAAAATTAGTTTGGTCAGAATCCATTTTCAGCATGAAAATTCACTCTTCACGCAGAGCCCAGCTGTCACTGCCAGGTTTACCATGGAACAGCTCTGGCCTTGCAGCAATGGAGAGAGCTCTTTATCAGGCCTCAAAGCCTGCCAAGCAGCCAGATCCAACCCTACCTCATGGTTTGCTCCACTGGGAAAACTTCAGTGTTAGTCCCTCTTAGAGCCCAGAAGTAATGACCTAACTGCCACCACAGCAGTCTCAGGGGATTCACTACGGGACTGTGGGGCAACCAGACATTCATCATGTATAAGGCAAATCACAGCTACTGTAAAAATTGATCACATATTTTAAAAGCTCTCTAGAAAAGTAAGATTGGCTGGCAGGTGCTGCAGGTCATGTCCTCTCTGCTGCTCACCAAAAACTACAGCAGCAAGTCCAAAGGTGTTAGAGCTGCTACTGCAGAGCAAGGTGCTGGGCAGGCAGAGAGAGTCCAAGCCCCGTGCTGCAGCTGGGAGGGATGGTGTTTTGGCTGTCAAGGTATCAAGAGCTTTTGAGCTTTCATTCCCTTTCTTTATGTGACAAAGCAAAACTAACTCCTGGTGCTGTATCTTTATTCCTGCAGTGAGTAAATCAGCCAGAGACAACATGTTCCTGCCACCCTGCATTTTCCATCCTGCAGTGAAAACTGCCTGTCCTCCCTCTTTGCTCCTCACTGCATCACGGTGACACTATAGCCCTTACAGTCCTGCCTGTTCCTGAGAGAAGTTATCAGGATGTTTCCTGGGAGCCTTCTTGCTGCCAGTGGATGACAACCAACTACTTTAAATTTTATTTGGAGCACAGAAATTCCCCACACCCACATTTATCTCTACCCCTCAAGTGTTACCCCTCCAGACAAGATTCTCAGTGGCCACTGGTACCTCTGAGGCACCAACTCAACATCTTTCCCAGCACAGAGCAAGCTGCACCGGCTCAGATGGCACTGGAATCATTCCAAGCACAACCCGAAGCATTTAAAACAGTAGCTGCAAGATTTTTGATTCATATCCCAACTTCGCACTAAGTATCCTTTCCCAGGAGGCTCTCCTGGGACCGGCTGGGATGTCTACACACAGCTGTCCACACATCACACAGAGTTCTCCTCCAGCGCTGCTCTGCCTCCCAGTCTCTTGCATGATGAATTGCTGGATTTTTTTCCCCATGCTGCGCTATAACCATGTTGGATTTGCTCCTAAATAACAGCTACATCCAAATGAAATTAATACTTGTGTCTTTCTGCAGAGAAAGTGAAACAGAGATCCACCTAAAGTAAATGAGAAATCTGTCACGTTTTGACATCTCAACTCTCCTCAGTTACCAGTAACTGCCATATCATCGCACTGCTGACAACATGATAGAAAAGCTCTAGAGAAAAATTCAGATCATTTAGTAAAACACCAAACTTCTCCTTCACATTTTCCTTCTGATCACCTCTGCACTTTGCACAATAACAACCCAAGAGTCATCGGAAATTGCCCTGTGTTTTACTAGACCAGAGCAAGACCTCTCCATCAGATGTTCACTTTCAGCAACTTTTGCCAAATCAGTGCATCAGCCACTAATTATTGCTGCCAACTTTGTTCTCCATCTCCCAAGAGCAGACACTTGGCATTTGCAGGGGCTAACAATAGCTTGTGTTGAAACCCTCTCCTTGCTGTCACTAGGAAAAATGCACCTTTGTGAAAATAAACCACTGAGAAACAAGGTTGCATTTTTCTTTTGTGAAAAGAGAAAAATTCTCTCATCCAGAATAAATAAGAAAAACCCAGCAACACTGTAACAGTTCACCCACAAATCCCTCAAAAAACTATTATATTTTTTAAGTCACCTTAAACTCACAGATATTTCAGTGATTTTCTCCTAACATCACAGACCCTCTTCCAGCGAGGGAATAAAAAGCACCCAAGTTGGCAACAGAAGATAAACCTGTGCTTCTGGCCTAAGCGTAAAAATCAGGAGTCAGGCAGCCTGGCTTATGCTCCTGCCCCTGACACAGACTTTCCCCCAGTGCTGGGAGATGCAGGAGCAGCCAAGAGCTGGGCAGCAAAACTGATGAGGGAAAAGCATGTGCATAATCCTGCTTGGTGCTGCAGCCTGGGGATTTTTGGGTGTCTTCCATTTTTGCTTCCAGTTAATGCAGACAAGTGAGTCTCACTGCTACTCAGTAGTCCTAGTCCTTTGCTGACTCAACAAGCAGACAACGTCCCCAGCTGTGACAGTCCCAAGGATGCATTACTATATACATAATACATCAAATTCTAAGGGGGACAGGTCTTTATACTGTGCAGGTGAAAATTGCTTACAGCATTATATGTCATACAAGAGTCCTTCTGAGCAATGTGCAATATCCCCTAAACTGTTCCACTTCTCAATCTGGTATTTCAGTTTGTGCAACTGGGCTCTACCTGAGCTTCTGTGTTCACTGGGACTAGAGGTCTGAATATTCAGTACCAAGGCAGCATCATGCAGCCTGACTCCAGTCCTCACCTCTAGGACAGAGTAAATTCATATTGACACAAACATCAGTTTTCCCTTTGTATCTCTTTAGAAGAATTCTTCACCTGTGACAGTTTGAGATGTCTGATAACACCTTATATTCTGGAAATGTTTTGCCTTGCTCATTATTCTTTGATATTATGTCCTTTACAGAAACTTAATTACATGATATCTCCTGATTTTTCCTTATACCCATCGTGGCAGGCAAAGCTCTAGCAGATGCTGTGAGTTACTGAGGCATGAACATTCTGCCTGCCATGGAAAATGCCTCTCCCTGTATTTTCTGTCACTCCCTTTAGGACATCCACCAAAAGCACAGTTACTGGCTCATAATCTTGTTTTTTTTCAGTATTCCTTTCAAAAAGGCTCAGAAAAATACAGCTGTATCTACAGTTCTTAACAAGTCTCTTATGCAGCTACTGCATTTTTAATAGTACCAGCTTTAGGGTTCCCCAGTCCCACAGCTGCAATATTGCCCGAAAAAAAGCAGTTTCTAATTTTTTACCTCTTCTTTCTGGTAGGCAAAAATGGACTTTCTGGCAAGCCCATAACAGAGACCAGGACAGGCAGCTGGGAGACTGCACTGCTTGTCATGTTCGTAGCCATCAGCAGCAGCTTGTCAGCACAGCAACTCACTGGGATTTCCTTTCAAACATGAGTGTGCAGCCTTTGGACCCACCAACCACCATTTCAAATGCAGCTTCTTTGCTTTTCTGGACACTTGATCTGTCACAGCAGGAGCAGACAAACACCTGAGCAGACTGCTGAGCACCTTCCCTGAAGCCTCCCAAGGATGAGCACTTCCAGTCTGCTGTTTTGCCACCAATCTCCTTTCCTGAGAGACAATCCTGAGAGGACTCCCAGATTCCCATTCCTTCATGTGGCATGCTGCAAACCACCAGGTTTTTTTGTTGTGGAGTTGTTGGGTTTTTTTAATTTTTAACCTCAGTAATTCTGAACACCAGCTGGAGCCCACTGGGTTGCAATGGCAAATGCATCTGCACATCCAGAGCTGCGACAGCACAGAAGGACAGGGCACCCACCCTGCTGAGCTGCACTGCAGCTGGTGGCAACATCACTCCAAGCCAGGGACTTGCCATCCCAGCATAGATGTGAGGCCATCCATCGCTTGGTGCTGCAAATGCTGGAGGAACAGGCTGTGTGGCAGGGCAAAAGAAGGAGTCAGGGTGGACTTGTTTTAAGCTCTCAGTTTCCCACTGTTCAAGTACATCTGCACCTCTGGAAAAGTACCAAATGCCCTCGACAGCTTGACAAGGAACTGCTCTTTGGGGAATCGCACTTTGAATCACAACTCATCTCTGTAATGCTCCCTGCCACTCACGTGCTCTAGGCTTCTGTCATGTCTGTCTTCTGTGATTAACTGACTCCCCAATTAATTCCCAATTAGCCTGTTCATGTATTCTACCAAAATCCTCATTTGTCTTCCATGGTCAATTGAAGCCTGACTCATGGAGGCTGGAGGCAACTATGAACAGTCAACGAATCTTTTATTTTATCCCTTGGCATTTTTTTCCCCATTTTTAAGTTCCTCAGTTTGTTTGTTGGGGTTTTTTTGTTAGTTTTGTTTTTATTCCAGTTGCACACAATCGTGATGGGTTTTGTTCATTTGCTCATCAACAATTTCTCTGACTTTTAAAGTTTTTAAAAAACTTTTTTCCTGGTTTTACAGCCCTACTCACCTTCTTCTTTGCTGTTATGTTTTCCAAATGTCCTTTATTTGTCTTCCTTCTCCCTCTTAACCATCCTGCTCAGCTACATTGGTCTTTCATAATTTATAAACCCCTTTCCCATATTACTGTCTGCTTTTGGACCCTTCTGCTATGGATCATTCATAAGAAAACTGGGTAAATGCCGTAAGGTGAATTAAAATGTAAGAGAGCTCCTGTGAAGTGAAAGCAAATTGAAAATGGTCTAAACAGGAGAAGCAAATCACTCAGAGTGCACTGGGTACGATACAAAGTTACCTCTGTTTAAAAAGCATCTCCAGGAGGGAATGACCTCAACACTGTTTTACCTTGGAGCTCAGTTTTCATTGGATTTTTGTGATTTCTTGAATCACAGGTTAACACAGTGTCTGCTGCTTGGTAGATTCTCAACCAAGAATAATTATTGCAGCAGAATTCTCTTTAGGTGTGTGTTCAAATTCCTCCTCTTCCACTTTTTTATATAAACCAAAAGCAAGACCACACTAGCAGTCTAAAGACCAGGCATGCACCAGGCATCCTCACCAAGGTTACAAATCCTTGTCCTGCCCTTATCTGCAAAGCAGCAGTGATTTAAAAGGAAAGGTTTGGGCCGCATGCCTTGCTAACCACATGATCTCATTAGGAGCTCCCTGCCTCTTAATTTACTGTAATGCCCTTTCTAGTCAAATCACATCTTAACACAGAGCCTGCTGCACCTTTCATCTGCCACAGCTGTTGGGTAAGCTGGGTTGGGCTCTCAAAAATAAGTCTCAGACTCCAGCTGCTAGAAGGTCAGCAGATATGGCAGCTGAACCCCTACTGGAATGATCTGGTCTTGACAGTTGAAAACAAGAGGAGTTCAAAGTATTTAACAGTATTTCAAATACTGTATATTTGGGGCTTTCCATTGCAATTCTTGTAAACTTCTTGGGGCAAAACAATTGTCCCATATCTGTAGAATGAATGCCTGGTCTTGCAAACACCCATGCACAATCACCAGTCCCTTTCTTTCTGTCTTGTCACCTATGCAACAGCATGGTGACTTTCAGTCTCAGGACTCAAGTGCCTACCTGAATCATGGTTATAAAGAGTAACGAAGCTGAAATCTACCAAAGCGGCAAAATAGAGGAGAACTTTCAAAACTGAATAAAAAATTTGTCTTTTCCAAAGGATAAACCAATTAGCACAGTGACAATGGCCAGGTGGATGCCATGGCAAACGGCCAGGCAAGAGGCACTAAGAATAACCACAGCTAGATGTTGCCAAGGAGATATTTTTCTGGCATGTCACAACAAAGAGAAAAGGTATTACAATGCTAAAAGGAGAAGTTGAAAACTAAATCGATCTGATCGGGGCAACAGTCTCACAATGCATAACATAAAGATGAGCAATCATTGAACCACTGAAAGATTAAGTGTGAGCGAGGCAACCAAATACTCCAGGCTAAAACTTCCTTTTTTGCAAAATGGTGGCATATATTGTGTTACAATTTTAACTTTCATATTAAAACATAACAGTCAAACAGGGGAAATGAAAGGCATGGCAAACCAGCCAGGCAAACTAATCTGTGCAACCTGGTTGAAATAGAGCTCTCTGAGAACTGAACATCAAGTTTTTCCAAGAGCAAAACTTATCCCTCGATAAAACTTCAGCTATCAACCTTACTAATGCAAACACACATTTCACAATTTAGCACCAGATAATGAATGAGCAAGATGTTTCTAACACAGTGCTTAAAAGTAACCTCAAAAAGGGGCAAAAAAGCTACTCTGTAGAAAACCAGAGGCCAACTTCAAAGTTTCCCTGACTTAATTTATTGCATCTGGGAAATGCTTATCTTGCAAATATTTTGGCAAGTCATTGTACACTGGCCTGTAACTGCAAGGCCTGTGACTTGCAAACCACATTGCCTGTTTTAGCCCGTCCCAGGGATTCAGAGAGCCCAGAGCAGGAACAGGGCTCTGTCCCTCACAGCCCTGAAGCCCACACGTGTGTATGTGCAGAGCCAGCTCTGTTTGACAGGACTCACACAGGGCTACAAAGGGAGCTCAATGCTCTCAATCTCATTTGCAGCTGATGCATAATTAATTAAACTGCAGAGTTCAGCCACATCTCCACACAGGCACTTGGCACAGAGCCACAGCTCCACAAAGCTGTACAAACCCCAGAGACCCCACCTGAGGTCCCAAATGCAGAGCCTCCTCACTTCTCTTTGGGCAAAGGAGCAGGAGCAGACCCACAACTACAGGCCATTTGAGGCCACGTCTGCCACTGAGACACTCAAATATCCAATCCATATTCCAAGCATGGTTAAATTACAGCAAATTAGCACATTAAGTAAGCCTAGCTGACCCTCTGGCTTTGTAGGTGACAAGTCTAACAATCCCACTTGCATTTTTAACAGAATGAAATGCCAAGCCATGGTACCAGACCTGAATAACAACAGCTTACAGGGGATCACAGTTGTCTTTCCACAAAGCAAAGCATTTTGCAAGAAGGGAAAATTAAATGTAATTACAGTTTAACAAAAAAAACCAACAAAAACACAACATTAAAAAACCACACAGGTAAAAAGAAAATAAAAGAAAAAAAAAGTAGTCACATTCCTCACCAGGGCAGGCAGGGTGAGAAGAGGGAGAAAAGACTAGGAAATACATACAATAACCACACATCATTGGAAATACCACTGAAAAATAATGGCTGAATATGAAATATGCATCTTTCCAACACTGTTTAGCCACAACTGCAGAACAATAGATCTTGCCTTTTGTAATATTTTTAAGTGGAATTATTCCACCCTTTTAAAACAGGAGCTCTTTAGCCAGGTTTAAAGTCTCACAAAGTTGTAAATGATCCAATTAAAAGTTTTCAGTGTCAAGTATAACAAGTGTGGTATAAATCTCACCAATGTAAATAACATATCACACAAATGTCAATGCAAACAGGTCCTGTTCAATATAATCATAATGATCTTTTCATTAGACAAAGTAAATGCTCTGCTCATTTCACCTTGTAAAGCAAAGCATAGGAAGAAAGTTTTCCAAATTCTAAGGTGAAAAATATGTGCAACTTGAACTACATTTAAGTTCAACCAACTTCTTGTACATCTCAGAACATTATGCTAGAAATTAACAGTCAGGAAAAAAAGGTTAATGTGAGTTTTACAAGAAGCAAATCTCATCCAGGCAGCCTGAGCAATGGCAATGGGATGCACAGTGCCTTGGCTGTTTACAAGGGCAGAATCTGAATCAGACAAAGGAGTTATAATTTTACCTATGTTTTGAAAATAGCCTTGTTGCTAAATCTGCTTGGGCTTTCTGGAATAACAAAACCAGCTGCAGTTGATTAGAGACTGTAAGAAAGACAAAGCTAACTTGGAGGACACCAGAATTTCTTACACTTTAAAATGACTGTAAAATCCCTGAAAGAGAGAACCAGGCTCTGCTCCAGTGAAAGCACATGAGGTTTATTCCCAAGGTATTTCAAAACCAAGGGCAAAGGCTTCTTTTGCCATTTGTACAAGAGATTTGAATCTGTCAGGCCCTACAGAAGGCAAACTAGTAAATGTTGTCCTTCCTAAGGCAGTGTGTGGGTGGGAGACAACCTGCAAATGACAAGGAATGAGAAGAGATGTTTCTGAAATGCAGCACTTCTCGTGAGCATGTACCAGGGATGGAGAGAGAGAGGAGGAAGGCAGGGATGGAGGAAAGGAGCCAGATGGATGCATGGATACCAAACTCTCTGGGGAGAAGGCAAACCAACAGACAGAAGTTGGAACAACACAAATGCAGAAGAGGAAAGTGAAAAGAAGTGGTGGTCAGTTTTCCTGCTGCAGTTCCCCACTGTCCCTGGGAAGGGGAAGCCAGGGCTTGCTCCCACCTCCTGCTCCCAGCCCTGAGACCTGCAGCCTGTGATCAGCCTCAGAGCTCCCAGGAGTGCAGGGATGAGAGATGAGGTTTGCAAGGCAATCCATCTTCCCAGCCCACGTGGGTAGGGCTTTAATGGTTCTTTTTCCAAGATAAATATAGCATTAATATCTGTGGGCTTTAGAGGGATTAGAGGCAGGTCAACATGTAGTTGTTTAGTTTTCTGGCAGGTCCAAGATATTTTTAATTCCTTTTGGGTCAAATAGACTTGAATACTGATTATTTTTTTTTTTTTAAAGTGAAGAAACAAATCACTTTGGTTCATCCAAAGTCATGGTTTACTCATTTGACACAAAATCAAGAATTTCAAGTCTCAATTCAGAAAATACAAGATATTTTAAGGGGAAGAAGGGAAATGTTTTTTTTCAAAACCCTTCCACTTTTCCAGGATTTTTCTTTCTTCACCTAAGTGAAGTTCAGTAAAAATTCAGTATTTTTTATCACCCACAAAAATTTTCACCCACTCTAACTACAAGTGTCAAACCTCTAAAGAGTTTGTTTGCCTCTTGCCACCACCTCTTCCCCCAAAGGAAGGATCATCATCTCAGGACTTCTATATTTTTGTTGGTTTATTCACTTATTGATATCAAGCTGTACACAGTGCTGCCTGACTTGTCCTTCAGATTGGCTCCCAGCCTAATGAAACTGAGGTCATTTGTCTATTAAATGGGAGGTTGCTGGTAAGATATGATGTTCCTTGGCAGGCAACAGAGAACTCTCCTGTAGGGACAGCTCATACCCACTACACCTCAAAATAAAAGCTTTTCAAGAATTATATAGCAAGGAATTTATCTCCTGAATTAAAGACAACATCATCTTTGTCTGTGTAAATAAGGCTTAAAGTGGTCAGAAATTACATTTGTATTCACTTTGCAGAGTCTTATGAAATTGCCTTAGTATTAGTGACTACTCTGCTCTTACTACAGAGAATGAAATCTGATTTTGGAAAATAAATGCACCACATCCAGTAAGAAGGTCTAGGAAGTCTTTTGACTGTAAATGTATGTACATGTGCATATAGGTACACACACAAGTAATAACTGTTAAAATGAAAGTACTCTGTATTTTAACAAGGGCTAGTGGTGGTTGGTGGTTTGGTGGGCAGGTCACCTGTTAGCTAACATTCCCATTAGAAATATTGTTAAATCAAACACATTAGAAAACCATCATAAACAAAAGCAAATTGAGATTTTTTTTATTTTTTTTAATGAATAAAACAATCTCTAAATGGCGTTAACCCAAACTGATGCTAAGAAGACTAGACAAGTCAATGGCTGTCAGAGAAACTGTAGAAGCTGTTAAGGATAAAACCAGACAGTTGCTCCAACGCTTCAAGTAGTTTTTGCTTCTTGAACTGGAAGAGTGTATCTAGACCCTGTAGCCCTTTTACACTTTAGCAACAGGGAAATGTCTAAGCCAACACAAAAAAAAAACAACCCAAACTCTTTCAAATTGCCTTACAAAGCAGTTGCTAGAATAATCAAGAAATTAACAGAGTTCTTGCAGCACAGGGGAAGCAAGGCTGGAGGAAGAAGCAATCTCTTTTGGTAGCTGAAGAGAGCACACCTTGGGTATTCAGGGGCTCTTCCACAGATTGTTGTACAGTTTCCTACCTGTCTCACCAGCAACACGAATACCAGGAATACCACAAATACTGTCTCAGTTCTAGTATCTATTCACACAGATCTGAGACCATAAATCCCTGCTGAAAAGTAATGCTTTTGAAAGTGAGATTAAACAGTGTTTACTTGTCCAACGACAGTGCTATTCAATTATGAAATAAGAACCAGACATAAAAGACCTGCAGTAAATAAAGACCTTGCTTGGCTTTTGTGCCCTGGAAGCCCCAGACAATTATTTTGGGCTTTCAGGACTCTGCATGATCTTTTGCAGTGTGGGAGCTGGACATGTATTTATTGAAGCTGACATCAATCAATACCCATCACTTGCTTACTGGTTTCAACTTTATTAGAAAAATGATGTCAATAGCTGCTACTGTCCCACTGAGCTTCAAAAGAAAACAGAGGGTTGATGGGATCTAGGTGCTCTCATTGCCTGGTTCTCCAGCCTCTCTTCATCTGAGCTCTAGGCTGCCTAGAGTGCAAAGTTTTTCATTTGACCTTTCCTATACTTTTCTTAGGATCAGAGAATTTAAATGTATTATTTATATTGATTTATTATCAATCTTTTAATCTATTTCTGGCTAATCTCTGAAATTTCTGAAGCATTCAGAAAGGTTTCTTACATCCTGGTTTTAGTCCAAGGTATCTTGGTCCGAAATACTGCATGGCTGGTAGGAAATTCTGAGTAACTCGTTCACCAAAACCAAGTTTTGATTGTTTTGAAATTATTTGCAATTTAACTGCAGGTTTTTTGAGGGGTTTAAAAAAATAAAATAATGGAGTAAGGACTCATGTTTCATTCCAGTGAAACATGAAATATTCCACAATATGAAAGTGCCCAATAAGCTCAAGCTACAGAAGAAAGGAGGAGATGCAACCATACAGGCTCCTGGGGGTGTTTATCTTCCAGTGATAGGAACCAGTTCTAGCTATTGAAGTTGCAAATGTTGCAAAGTTAGTCCATGCCTTAGTTCTCTGAAGTATAACATGCATGAAAGGAACTAGTTCACAGAGAGCCCAAGGCTCCACCTTGTCAAAGGACTGGAATCTGTGGGACACAACCAGACAATATGAGGGAAATCCTCAATCCTCTAGCCCAAGAGTTTGGGGTTGGGTTTTTTTTGCAGAGACTGTCCAGTTTTAAGCTATTACTTACTTCTTGACCTAAAAAGGCCATTTAAATGGAAAAACCACTATCCAAGTATTCAGCAATGTTTCTCAGCCTTGCTAAAGTTCAGAAAAAGCTGATTGTGAGTAGCCAGCTGCACTGAGGGGGAAAAAACCCAAACCAAAGAACACCTCACCACAATGAAAACAAATCACAATGTGAAAAGAAGTGAAGCAAAGCAGCTGGTAAAGGGAAAAACCTTTTAAAAGTGAAACTACAGAGCAGGTATGTCAAAGTGCAATGTGAAATTAGTACAGCGATCATTACACATGACATGTTTCAGATACCTCTTCTGATGGAACTGGAGCTGTGGGCTCTAACTGGGCTTTTTATGTTTGGGGAAGCTAAATATTTTCAGACAAAATTCCACTAAATTGCATCTAAAAAGCTCAACTAGAAAGCCAAGCAATGCTCTGGGAGACAAAAGCGAAGATCAGTATTTGCATCACTCAGAGTACAAGGAAAGTCAGAGAAGAACAAAATGTCTGAAGCATTAACCTGCCAGGATTATTTCTTAATGTCACAAATTTCAGGTCCATTTGAAGTTTCACAACAGAGAAACTAAGGCAAATGATTGAACTGCCTTATGAAAAGATTTTAAAAAAATAAAAATCCTCTAGTGTACAGCATGTGTTCTTGCAGATATATCCTGAATTCACCCAGGGAGATGATCATCTGTTGCAGAAACCCTCTGCTGCCATTAGTCAAGGGAAGGAGAGAATAAAGATGTACTTTCTTGTCCAGCTGCAAATGCAGCTCCTCTCTCTTTGTCTCCCAGTCTTCCAGGGATGGATCTAGCTCAATTCAAACACTACCTAGAGCTATTTCAAGAAGGTAAAAAACATGACTGGCAGCCTGGGAACACCACTGGCTCCTCTGCCCCACTGGTATAAGCAGCTTAACTTCAACAGGGCCATGGTTTCACCTTCTACTTGAACACAGAATAATCTCCAGAAACCCAACAACCTCCCCCAAGGAAAAGCAATGTCAAAACCCCAACAGGTTCTGTAGAAAACCATCTGGGCAAGGAAAGGCTTCACACCAAAATACATGTGTGAAGGGGAAAAGGGCTGTTTGGGTTGGGGATGAAGAGTTGCTTTGTTTGGCAGAAACATGTAGAATATAGTGTTGGAGCCAGAAGGCTTTGGAAAGAGACATATGATGTCCTGGCCCATGGATGAAAATGCCAGTGAAGAACTGCAAGAAAAGAGATGCTGATGTCACAGAAGTGTAGGGGTCTGAATACACATATTTGGGAGGAATAGGGGACTTAAGAGAGAGCAAGGACAAAGCAGAACTGCCCAGCTCGGGGCACAGGGGCTGCTGGTCAGTGCTGGTAGTTTCATGCTCTCCTACACAAGCAGCTCTTCTCTTGCAGACTCTGGGTGATGCAGGGTAGAGCCTACTGAACATCTGCCAGGGATGAAAATTTCCTCTAGGAAACCTAAGCAGCCAGTGGATTGTCAGGTAATTGTAAAGGAAGGAGCAATGTTAAACCTCTGAGTTTAACACTCAGAGATATGAGGCTCTTCCCATCCTGGCTGGGCTCTAGGAATAACCACCATGCAAGCAGCTGATTGTAATGAGCCTTCCCCCAACCCACCCCCCGGAGCCCACTGCTTCCTCAAACTTCTGTAAATCTCTGCCTCCTAACATGAAGTTAGCACGGCTCTGTAATTATGGCTGTAGCATAAGGAGCAGACAAGCTGAATTAGGCTTCCGATTGCATGTCTAATTTATGTGCAACTACAGCAATTACAGATGCAAATTAAATAACTGTGCAGAAAATGGGCTTTATTACCCATAACTAAAACCCAATAAAACTCAGTAGCTCATGCACATCTCTGCACTCAATGTGCCTCTTTAGAATGTCAATTAGAAATTTGAGAAACAACTGGGATTTTCTCTTTCCTAATCAGAAAAAGAAAAAAACCACACTATGAATAAAAATTTTAAAAGGATAAGCTGTCAGAGCATGTCTTTCTTCCACAACCAAATAAACAGGAGTTCTAATTGGCAATTTCAGAGCAACACATTGTTTTACAGGCAGCAGTTCTATGCAGCTTTAAACACATTATTTATACTTAGGCTTTCATGCCTGACATGGCTGAGAAAAATCTCATCTAATAAAACCAAATGCTAACTGTAATTCAGCTTCAGGAGAGGCCCACTCTGACTGCCTGGCAGGTTGGAATTTTAAAAGTTTAAACTCAAAGCTGAGGAACACAGTGCTTAACTTTGCAGCCTTTCTGAGATTTTGAAAGTTGAAGGCTTCTTAGCATCATGTCAGCTGGGTCCAGAGCTGTGAAAAGCCTCCCTGGGTGGTTTAATGCTGAAACCACTCAAATCTTCTGTCATTCAGACTTAGCCTGAGTGCTGCCATGTGTCTGTGCTACATCTATGGGCTATGCCATGTCTGAGTGCTAACCTGTCAATTTGTTTAAAAGCAATAAAAAAAATCGTTCCGATTAAATCAAGGTTAATCCTCCTGCACGGATCTTATACAATTCCCTACTATATGTGATTAAACCTACTCCATATATACATAGCACAAACACCTGGATGAAAAGGTTTTATATACCACAGTGTGTCTACGCTGTCCATTTGCTTCATTCCTTGTTCAGCACAGGAGAGGGCATTTCCTGACTGGCTGCACTACACACACAAGTGACTCACTGTGGCTCTGAGCACGAGTGGCCCTTGTCTCTCTGCATGGGAACCTCAGCGTGTCCCTGCACAGCCCCCTGTACACTGCAGGTCAGAGTGTGCCACCCATGCATGGGGACAGGCCAGCACTTCCAGCTACAGCACAGAGAATTCCCACTATACATCACACATCCTTCCTTCCCCATCCAGCTGCAGGCAGGAAGGGCTCTGCAGCCCCCCAGCCACCTGTGTATGTCTGAGGCAGGTGACGTTGCCCAGGTCCCTTCCCCAAGGGACTCTGGCAGCAACCAAGCAGGGCTGGTCCTTGGGCCCCAGGATGACACAAGAACACCCAGGGGAAGGCAGCAGACACCAGAAGGCAGCAGTCAGCATGCCATGGTTAGCAGGTCCCCTTATGTCCAGGCTCTCTTGAATGTGGCTTCCACTGGTGCCTTCTTCTCCCACTGACACCCATAGTTTCTTCCCTAGTTGTCCCACTTCATGAAGCATTACTTGCAATACAGCCTCTTCCCCAACACACATAGTAATATAGGTGGGACCTAGAGCACAAGATTAGCAGGATCATTGCTATTCCTCCACTGCTTCTCAATTGACCTGGTCCTGCATATGGTGCCCTCCCTGTCCTGAGCTTCTCCTGGTAGGCCACAGCATGGACACTCATTCCAGATGCAGAAACCACATCCAGAATTTAAATATACCACATCTACTGATTTCCCCTTATCTCTTGCATCAGTTAAATCCTCAAACAACTCCAGCAAATTACTTAAGCATGACCTCCCTTGCCTGAATGTCTGCCAGGTAGTCTTAATTAAACTGCATTCCCATCTACATTCTCCACAACACCCTGAGGAGAGGTTTCCAATATTTCCTAATTTTGTGTATTCCCTTGGATCATCTATAATTAAACAGCAATAATTACAAACAAAATGAAAAAGACAAGGATAGTTTTGTATCTGCAGAAAGACAGTACACAAAAATAAATAGCTAGAAATCAGCTATTAGACCGACCACCACGTCTCTCCCAGACAGGGATCCTGAGACGATGAGGTCTTCACTACAGCCACTCAGGCAGATCAAACATTGTGGTGATGAGTATCTGAGGAAAATCTAAAGATGTGTTCAGAAAAGGTCTTATCAGAAGGATTATTTAAAATGCTATAAGAGAAGGTGGCCCAGAACTATTGATTCTGCTTATGACTTCAGTAAGAGGAGCATGTACATGGAATCATGTCCAGATTCTAGAACTAAGGGACTATTATCAAAGGCATTATCATTTGATAATTTTGCATTTCACCATTTTAGATTCAGATGTTCAAGACTTCATAAAAAAAAATTAAAAAAACAAACACTCAATGAGTCCAGTCCCCTTCTCAAAGTGATCCTTTCCTCTTGAACCACTGTAGGATCTACTCTTAAGGGGCAGGCAGAGCTCAGCACAAACTACCTTGGCACTTGAAGGAAACACCTTCTCTTGGAAATTAACTGCTCTGGAAATGGTGATTTTGTAACACTGGGAATACTCAAAGGACAGAGACTGACCCACATTCTCCAGACCTCCAGCCAACAGTCACACCAGTGGGGCTGTAACACAACAGCAGCATGCCCTTGGCCCCAGGAGCCTGCCACAGAGCATGTACCATCCAAAGAAGGTGAGCAAGGTAATGTAAGGCACAGGTTTATTAATCCTGTAAAAAAAAAATAATGTAAGGAGATTTAGGATTTACACTTATCCCATGCCTGATTTAAAAATATATTTTAAGTCATGCTTTTGTTTCTAGCTGTGTTTTGTAGCTGACCTATTTCTGTTCATAATTAACACTGGGGATTTGTTTTAGTCCAGGAGGGCTACAGAAGAATTATCAGGGTTGTATTTAGACTGATGCAATGAGATTGTTACCTAAATTCTGAGTATAAGACACAGTTGTTGCTGATGACTGAGCAGAAACCAACTTGATTTTGTGATTCATACTTGACTTTGCATAGCTCAGCACTCAAAGAAATGTTCTATTCCTAACAGCACAATGAAACCTGGCAGCAGTTCCACAGCAATGCATGTGGAAGCCCACTATGCCATCTCTGATCTCTGCAAAGTTACTTTTCACAGGACAAGTACACCCACAACTGAAACATGCCACCAAAACATTCCTTCACCATAAAATAGCCCAGGGAACGTCAGGCACATAAAAACCCAGCAGGTCACACCACAACCATCCCATTCAAGTAACCCAGGAGTAGCTGAAGAGGAAAAAAATATGTTTTTCATTAAAACCAATGTTTTAAAAAATCAAGAAAGTACTTGTACTCAACCACCTGCCATTAATGCCTGTTGGTGGGGGTCATTTGGCTGAGGACACCAATGAGGGCAGAGCTTAGGATGCTGGAGGGGGGAAGGAGAGACAAATGATGGAAAATGGGGGGAGGAGATTTATACACATGGCCAAACTTTGTCTCTTTAAAATAGATTTGAAAAATCAGGACACAGCATTTTATGGAGCAACAGATCTAAGAGGATAGTTACAGTCATTCTCAGCAGTCTAGAGAGCAGGAAACTATGTGAGATAAATTAATTGCACCACAGTAAATCCATGGGTACATCCATTTTGGATTTGGACCTTGCATGTGCAACTGGTGTGAAACCACAGACAAGACTTGGTATTGACATCTGTGGTCTGTGCACAGCACTGCCATTAAAAAGGCAGGATACAGACTCACTGCAGGCAGAAGACCTATTGAGACTGCCAAGCTAGGGGATAGAATTTTCGTACATTGCACATGGTGCTTTTATGTTAAAAATTAATAAAGACTCAGGTACAGCTATCAATAAAGAGGGACAAAAGGGAATACTACGTGTAAGAGGTTTCTGTGCACCTGAGGAACAGGGTGACTTTCAGCCTCCCAAGCAGAACACCACACAGGGTTACTTTGCTGGTGCAACATCCCCTCAAGTGAGAGCATCCCCAGATGCCATCGATCTGGCCAGGTTATGCAAGGTCTAGAGCACACTTCCTACAGAAACTTGCCAAAACAGAAACCCTTTTAGTACTTAGCTCGAGATTTTGTTAAGATTCACTTAATCTGCCTTCTTAAAGTACATTTACAAAAGCAAAACTGATCAATAACTCCACCATTAAATTGCATTACTTTGCATAAGTAATTTGGGACAGTACATTAAGTAAATGAATGAATAATCCTTGAAATCTACATGTAGTAGCACAACAGCTTTAATAGCAAATCTCTGTTAGAAGAAGAACCAGCAATTCAGACAACTTACTCAATCATGAAGCTACTTATGAAAGCCAGAAAACAATCTGTTTCATACTGGAAGCAACTGGATTAACTTTAAAAGACAACAGCATGACAATTTATAGCCATTACAATTTTTTTTGATGACATAAATTTCCAATTACAACACACAGAGTTGGTGAAGCTTTAAGCACAAAGAGCTCATTGATTCAATGTGTCTGTAGAGTTTAATTCTGAAAAATCAATGATTGTGCATTTCCTCCAACACTTTTTTGTAGTGTCCTCCTGTACAAGTTATTATTATTGCTTATTGCTAAAATAGAAATGGTGATTCCACCACTCTCAGCCCTACTAAATCATTACTTAATGCTGCATGGCTGCCCTCCATATATAAAGGGATAGCTTGGTTTATTATGAAGAACATTATTATTAAACATTTCTCAGTTGTGTTTATAGTTGGTGGCTATTATTTCAAGAATTCTGTTTTCTTTAAATAATTTCCACCTATATCATGTCAAGCTCTTGGAATCACCTCTAAGTGAAAGGGCCATTTTTGGTTTATGGAGTATCCCCAGGCAAAAGCCAGAAGCTATAAACGTGAATTTTTCATTATATTAATTGTCCTAGTTCAACTATGCAACGTGATGCTTTAAGATAACTGATACAGAATTTTAATTGTGTGCAAAATATTCAGACTCTATAAGCCCCTTCCTAACCTTTTTTATACTGGAGGGAGCTTCTGCCAACAAACACTGCTCTTAGTTAATGTTCCACTTTCTTTGTAATTCTCTTTCCTGACCTTTTATTTTGACATTTTCACCTCATATATTAATTTCTGCCTGCACTGAATACTGCAGCATTATAATTACTTACATATAAGCCTTTCTTCATATCTTTCTTTAGACTTTGTTAGAAGATGTTGTATATCAAATAACAGCAAGTTTCCCATCAATCAACTGGCCTTTCAGAAGAACAGGTTGCCAGCAGCCAGGAGATTATCCCACCTAGAGTTTCTGCTGCTGAGCATGGGTCAGAGGAGCCTTCTGCTTGGACAGAACAACATAGGGCACCCAAAGGAGAGAACCCAGCTTCCCAGACCTCAGTGGCACCTGTGGATGTGCCTTTGGGCCAACTATAAATTAGGCAAGACCCATGCACCCTGCCTGCACATCCCTGGAGCCACACTGCCCCAATAATCCTTCAGATAGGCTTAGAAGTTACCTTTCTCATCCTCCTCTCTGTATTAATGGATATTCTGGGTAATTCAAACCACATTTTCCAGTGAGTTTATTACCCATATCAAGAAAAAAAACCCACATAAATCATGCAGGTTTTATTGTATAGTTTTATCTACAGCATGTTCACACACCATCTATTCCAAAGGGTCATGGTGCAGTGACACCCTGAAGCAGCCACACGCAGCACATGGGAGATTAAAGCTTCCAAGCTGCCCAGGTGACTGCAAGATCCCATGGTGACTTCCACATACCAGCATGGATTTCAGCCCTTCTTTATCTTGCTGGCTCTTTTTTCCACAGCACAGCAGTGTGTAAAGCATCATCTTTCCAGGGGCAGGCAGGTGTTGGGATGACAACCCACAGCAAGCAAGAGAGAGATTTAATTTCTCAAAGTCCCAGCCTAACTTCTTTCTAGTCCTGTTCCCTAAGATATAATGAAAATCATTTAGTTTTCTTCCACAGCAGCTGCCTTCAGAAAGTCTCTTGGATGCAATTGCTCTAAATACAATTCCAGCCTTTTGGGGTTTTTAATCTTTTAGCTGCACTGAAAGAATTGTAGGAACTTCACATCTGTCACAAATTTTTGATACCTAGAGAGAAGAGATTTTCAAATATCATGGGCAAGCAGCACAGATGTTTTTGCATTGTTCTTCCAGCTTCCATTCAGCCAGGATTCTTAGTTCTGTTATTTACCATGGAAACTAGAGAAAAACTAATCCAAATCTGTGGGTGAATTGAAATAACCTTGTCAATAGTTCTGAGAAGTGGGTATATGCTCAGTGGAGCAAGAGAGACAGAAAAACACACCAAAGCCATTTCAAAGATCATGCAGTATGAGCTGCAGTCACACTGACACTGTGTCAGTGGAAAATTTCCACAATTCTGTTGTCCCTCCTTTTATGTTAATAGCTAATATGTTAATAGCTAATAGCTAATAATGTTGTCCCTCCTTTTATGTTAATAGCTAATAAAGACATAACTTAATTGTTTGCAGGCAGACACAGATTCATGTAGAGATCCAAGTCACCATCTAGTACCCTGAATGCTGAACAGACGCTGGAGCAATACTTCACATGCAGGATAAAATTGCACAAGAGAGAAAAAGAAAGATGCAGCAGCTGATCATGTACATGCTGCCACAGAGTAAACACATTTTCTGCAGTAGAAAAGTATACAGGGAGAACATCACAGACATGTTCATGGCTTGCTCAGCCTTTCCAGTTCCCATAAGGCTTTTCACATTTCCCCTTGTCAGGGTCTTGTCTTGTGCCTAGTTTATTGCAAGTCCTTAAAAAAAAAAATCTCCACTCCACAATTTCCACATATTCAACTCCTGACACTGATAAGAGATTTTCCCACTAACTTAGACCCACAGTTTCATCCTAATCTCTGAAAATAACCAAAATGTAACAAAGAACATAAGCATTTCTAAGCAGACATCATCTGTGCCAGAGATAATCCTGTCACTGAGAGGACTGTGAGGTATTTATCCCATATTTTTGCCTTCCAAGACCACTAGAATAGTGTTTTGCTAGTACACTTGGAGACATCATTAGCTCAACCAACATGCTATTTTATTGGTCTCAAACTCAAAAGGCAAGTCAGCTCAAAACTCCAACCATGATCTTTGCTTCTAACTTGTTAGAAAGAAGCAGAGAGCTCACAATCAGTGTCCCACTATTTTTTAAATACCATTTCAAATCTCTCTAAGCAGATTATTTCAAAGCTTGATTCCAGCTCACCACAGAGTGATGCTCTTGTGGAACTCCTGGTAATGGGAAAAGAGCAAGCAGCACAATGGCTATTTATCAGAGCACATTGTAGAAGAGAACTTTGTGCCCACAAAAGCACAGCTGGGCCCCTTGGGTCTGTCCAGACACCAGCACTGCTATTTAATTGCTGGAAGCTGGATGAACATTCACAATCCTGGAATGCAAGTCAGTAAATTAAACAAGTGAAGCTTCTCTCTTTTTTAATCATTAAAAAGAAGTTTCAGCAAAATTCTGAAACCCAGGCAATAGGGATGCTGTATTCCCAGCACAAGGAAACTGTAACAAACCTTCCAAAGCTTGCCAAAGGGCGAATCAATTAATCATTTTGGGGTTTGCTGTGGGGTTCAGATCATACCTGCGAAGTCCAGGGAATGTTCCAGAAGTTCCAGCTGTGATTCCACAGGGTAGCCTGAGCCAAGTCCTACACCCAGAGCAAAGCTCCAGCCATATTCATATGAAGGACACAGTATGTCATGCCCAAAGTTACAGTAACTTCTAAGAATTGCATCCTGCCCCAAGAATGGAAAAGCAAATCTTATATTTTTAACTTACAATTCTAAACTAATAAAAAAATTGGTCCTACAAGACCCTTGGCACCATGTATTGACAATATAGTTGTTCTTTCTGACTGAACAAATGAGCTGTTCTCTTCAGCTTTCCCACTTACACAGAACCCACACATTTTCATTATTTTTATAATCTATTATTTCTCTTTATTTATACTTTTGTTATTTTTATTATTGCCATTTTTTAATAATTTTGCTTAAGTAATATGGAAGGACATTTTCCTCTGTTAGTCTTCAAAGACAATCTCCTCATAGAAAAAATAAAGCCAACATATCTAATCATCAACCTCCTTTATACAGCAGCTAAACACAGACTGATTAGCAGCACTATGGATATAATTGCTGCTGGAGGTAATTCCAAGCCAAACCCATATCCTTAGTAAAGGATGTTTTCTCCTATGGCTCTACAGCACATGTCATCAGGTGCCACAAACTATACCTTGTCACTTCGCCACTGTCCAGGACAAAGCCCTTTCATAAGAGGACACCTTCAGGTACCCAGAAGGATGATGCTCAGCAGGACACCAGGCTTGCTCTGCAGAACTGCTTCTCTCTCATTGCTTGTGGTGAGAATCAGAGCAGCAAATCCAAGGGGTAAATGGCACCTCAAGACAGAAATCTCTCCTATCTTTTCCAAGTACTGTTCCATGGGGAAATAGATAATTTATGCTTCCCTCACATTTGTGTCTTCACTTGCTTGGATTTGAGTTTTACCTCACTATCAGATGTACCTTAGATTTGCTACTCCTAATTTACTGATAATGGCATCACCTCTAAAACATATTATCTTTTTAGATTACTCCCAATTGTAATTTTAACACACACAGTTATTTTCTGCAATGTTTTTACCGATCAAAAATTTCTTTGATTCTTTTTTACCAGAGTTGGGAGTAACTGAAGCAAATTAAATCAATGTTAGGGAAAACCAAGGTTAAATCTTCCTAACCTGAAGCACAGAAAGATGCTGACACGTGGCTAATGAGACAGTATTTAAACCAGGAATACATCCCATGCTATCCCAACCCCATATATTAGCAAGAAGTTGGCTCACTAACAGCATAAGCATTTTCCTTTGTTTAGTGTTGGAATGGCCAACAGTTAAGTGCAGTAACAGAGATTGTATCCTGCACAGAGGGTAATGAGCCCAGAGAGGCACACACACCCACTGCCATAAAGCAAAACTGTCTGAAAGAAAGTTTGTTAATCTCTGCTAGGAGACATTTCCATTAAAACTTGTTTCATAAAGCCACAGGTTCATTCTGCCAAAACCAGGCAGCTAGACTGACTGGTCAGCAAGCTGAGCCTCTGTCTCTGCTTAACGACCATTTCAGTAAGACTTGTATTTACCCAAAAAACCAACAGCAATCCATGTTCTGCACCATTTCCCAAGCCAGAAATCTGAATCCGAACCTCTGTGTTCACAAACTTTGCTTTATTTTGCTATAGAAGCAGGGGATAAATTCTTCTAAGACTGAATACTGATGAATCAGTTAGAAAGAGCACTCCAAAAGCAATTGGGTTTTATATTCACATCATAATATTCAACAAGATCCTTAGCACTGACTTTGTAGTAGGAGACAGTATAAATGTAAGAGACTGAATTAAGATAGAATAAACAAGACAGAAGAGAAGGCTAAAGCCATTTATTATAAATACACAAAAGAAATATCACTACTACTTCTAGAAATGATAGATTTTGATTTTTGTTTTCCAATAGACCCAGGAGGTCAGTCAATCTGAATGACTTTGGAAAAAGGGAACACGTTAAGTCTGAAGCTGAAAATCCACCGCAGAGAACGTCTAGACAGCAAGTCTTAAATCTCACTCCTAAATCAACTGAGCTGCAGCTCAGCTGCCCTGCCGTGTCGTCGTGCCGGGTGAGAGACGAGTCTCCACCAGGAGGAGTCCCCAGAGGCTGCTGCCAAGATGAGCCCTGAGCCCCCAGGGCTGCCTGCAGGCAGGAGGCATCTCGGCCCAACCTGCAGCGGGGATGCTGGGGGTTGGTACCACATGGGGTGGGTTTTTAAGCTGTCAGTGATGTTCTGCCTGAGCTTCCAGGTGTATTTAACAAGCACATCTGCAGCAGCAGCAGCCAAGCTTCTAATCTATAGATCTTAAAATACTTACAAAAGTGACTTTTATCATTGCACCGTGGTA
The DNA here is from genome assembly GCF_000747805.2 of Chaetura pelagica. NCBI lineage: Eukaryota > Metazoa > Chordata > Aves > Apodiformes > Apodidae > Chaetura > Chaetura pelagica. The sequence goes on along the minus strand of NW_009951919.1, from coordinate 507,374 downwards.
CAGAGAGAGAAAATGCAGCCCTGGGAGGTGAAGTGACTGAGCAGAGAGCAGATGTCCCAGCCCAGTGCCACCACAACAGCCCCACCTCCACCACTGCATGTTCTCTGAAGATGCCCACTGGCTGTTCTCCACCTTTAATAGCAGCAGATTTTCCAGCTCTTATCCATTTCAGGTACACTCTGAACACAGACATAAGAAAACTCAACATCAACAAAAGTTCAGCATCTGTTTTTTCCCAGAGAAAAGAAGATAAAACTCGCACTGATTCTAATTCCACTGGCTCTGCAGACCTCCTGCAAAGACTTGGATCCAGTGTTGTGTTGTATTTTACCAGCTGGTAAAGGCTGTAAATTGTATCACTTTAGGTGCTGTCTTCTTCAAACATGATTTATCAGACCCAGCTCACCGTGAGGAATATTACACAGGGGAAGAAGAGTGATAAATGCCATTAATGACTGGCCTGAGAACATGCAGGATGAAACAGCAGGATAATTAATAGTGTGGGACTCCTACCTCCTGGTCATGGCTTTAGATCATTAGACAAAGATATTGTTTTATGCTACAACAGGTTCAGACACACTCCATTCTTTTGTTTAATCCATGAAAAATAGGTTTAGCAGAGAAATAGACATGCAGCAGCTCAAAAATAACAGAAAAGGTTTTCCTTTTTCTTCCCCTTTTGGTGGTTTTGTTGTTGTTGTTTTAAATTTCACCTTTTCATCCATCCCTTCACTTTTTCTTCTGCCTCTCCCCTTGCAAAAATATTCTGGTTTTGCTGTCGGGGTTTTTTCCAAAGGAAAAAACAAACCACACAAAAAATGAGATAAAGTAGTCCTACCATTTTTACTGAGCCTTAATCTTTATCAGTTCTTGGTTTGATTCTCTCTAATTTCAGAAAAGGTCCCGAAGCTAATAAACAATTAAACCACAGAGGAAAGCCACCTGGAAGATATATTGCAGACAGGATTAAGCACTGATTTATTTTTTAATATATATATTTATTTTTTTACTAAACAGCCAGAAAAATTCTGAGCAGTCTGACAGCTTTGGGATTCATGGGGTGAGACTCATGAATTTGTTTGCAGTTGTATGTAAGTATCAATAATTTTGTATAGCTGTTCCAGTGAGGAGAAAAATACCTAATTTTAAAAAAAAATCTAAAAGAATAAATGGAGAGAGAAAGAAACTAAGGGGTGGTGCAGAAACTGAAATGTCAGAGAATGTCGCAGGCAGAGGGTAGGTATGGGAATAACAGATCCAGAGCAAATCTGCTGGAGATGTTAAGAGCTGGCAAAAGATCAAAGCGATAAGGAGCAGGAATGGAAATAACCTTTAATTCTGTGCCTATAAGAGGACATGAAAAAAAAGTTGCAAAGGCCAGCCAAGGTAACATGGAAAGGGGCCTAGTCATGTGCTGGGAGCTCTGCTCCTCTCCATCCAAACCTAAGACTTTTGTCCTACTTTAAAAAACACTTCACGCAAACCTAGCACAGGAAAGCTCCGAAACAAAGTTGAAATACTTTGGGGTTTTCTTAGGAAAGCAAGGACTTAACTGCAGGTTTCTAACCCTTCTTACACCCCAGTCTCTGTGAAGACATGTTTCCACTCCTCTTCCAGACATGGAGACAAGCCTGTTCCACTCTTGGTAGGAATGCTATTTATGGCACCATGTTTAATTAGGTGACACAGCAGAGAGACAAATGACTCCACCCTGTCTTTCCTCCCAGCACCCTGTTCCACCTCTAAAGACATTCAGAAAGCTGTTACTCATCAGACACTAAATACCCACTGCTACTGAGAAGTTGTACACAGCCCTGGTTGACTGCTATCTGCTTTCTGAGACAACAAGCAGCACATAGATTGTCCTTTCATTTGAAATCTGGTCACTATTGCATTCCTGCAAAGCAGGAACAAAGCTGCTCAGGTGTTCAACCAGTACAGGTCCTACAGCTCAAGACCTCATCTTGTTGGGGTGCACACGAGCTCAGTTAAACCCTTACCTACTTGTCTTCAAAGCAACCCTGCAAATGCCGATTTTCTCTAAACTTGAACTAAGTTTTTTCCTGAATTCAGAAGAGTGTATGGAGCTGACACATTATCTCTGATCTAAACACATTTACATTTGAAACACTTGTTTCTGCCTTCCTCATCCCCATCCCAAAATCTCAAAACACTGCCAGGGAATGGTTGATGATTATACAACTTGCCCCCAGTCTAGAAATCCCAGAAACATCTTAACTCTACTGAAGTAACAAACCCAGTTTTGCCAAACTTGAGCTAAAAAACTTGACTAAAACCTGGTGACTCTCTGAGCTTCTGGGCAGTATCCAAACTGAACCGCAGGGGAAAACTGAGGCTCATTCATCACTAATTAAGGGCTTAACTGACATTACCAATGTTTAGCATATGTTCTTCTTTATTATAGCTTCCAAGAACAACAACAGGCCCGCAAGATTATTTTCAGTATGAGTTGAAATAAGGTGAGCCATACCTTAGGCCAATAAAGTTTTCCAGAAGGAACAAACACTTTGTTTACTCTGAAGTCAACTCTAAGACACAAAGTATTTACTCAACTTCAGCACACATGGCCACTGATCAGCCACATTTCCAGCCAACTGAATTCAGCTTTATTCTCACTTCTTTGTTTCGGAATCTCAATTTGCAAATACAAATCTGAATGGTAATCAAAGATTATTATAACATCCCCATTCTGTTAAATAAGCAACTTTTTTGATGTTGCAAAGTTTTTCCACAAGGCAGTTGTACAGAATCCTGCTGGTTATTACAAGGCTGATATCCTGTGCACATAATGCTTTCTCTAAAGCACATAGATGCAGTATACAATATGCACTACCATCTAAAATATATGCAATATATATTTGTGATGGGAACTACCCCCACCAAGACTTATCAAAGACCTTATAAAAGCAAAAATGAGGCTCTGCAGAGCACAGAACACACTCCACAGGAAAAAGTTAAGGATTAAGTGGATTTCTTGTCATATTATGGTTTAAAACTACACAGTGCTCACCAATGTCCTTATCTGTAGGCACATATGGAGTTCCAGACAACATGCTATGATGTTTTGTAATTCAAGGTTCATATGGTCAGAGGCTTAGATGTCATTATTCATGAGCAAATAAAATTGCAGAACTGCAAGGCACTATGGAAAATGTCAAATGCAGTTCATCTCACTTTCACAGAAGTTTCTATTGTCGTCATTTCATCTACATCATGTCATGTTATTGTTTGTTATACAGGGGAAAAAATATCACTCCTGTTTTTAAAATGGAACACTCAGTTAATAAAGCACTATATTTACTTATTAGGTTTTAAATATCAATCTGGTTTCTACTAAAGTCAGCATTAAATTTCATTGATTGCACTGGGAAACAGGTCAAGCCTTCAAATACTGGCCAAAAAAAGTAGGGTTTCCTACAAATGTAGAGCTGGCACCACCCCATTGAATTGGCTAAAGCCATCAGGTGCCAGCTCTCCTGCAGATCTTGGGTGGTAGGATAGGAGATCTCTTCAATCTGCCTCAAGATCACCCAGCAGAAGTGCAAGAAGAAGGGCTTAATTGCTTTTGTAACACAGCCTGGATTTGGTTCATGCACCTGAACTGAAAGCAAGAAAAATTCTTGCTATTTTCTGCAGGGATCAAAAATTGTATTGAAAGGTGATATCATGTATTTTGTCATGTTCTACCAGGTGCCAGTTCAATACGCTAACAGTTGAAGTCCTGACAGACCTCCCTACCCCCCTTTCTTTCTGATAGAAAACCAGTATCACTGGCACAAACAAATGGTTTGCATCAGGCAAATCATTCCATTTCCATCCACTGTGAAAAGTTCAGACACAGCCCAGACTGTTTTCAGTGCATTGAGGCTTGATTTATGTCTCTTTTTAATTCAGCATAAAATCACAGTACTTTCAAACTCACTTTGGAAACATCTCAATGAAAAACCTAATGATCTTCTGGTGACTCAAAATGGATTTAAGTGTGATTAGTAACATAAATTAAAATTAATTTTTATTGTGACAAAGAACTACTGACTTCATCATGATGATGTTATAATTTAGTCTAAATGCAGTTATATTTATAGCCTTGCTAGTGTCTTAAGCCATGTCTGGTGAACCAGTTTTATCTGTCAATATCCAAACACAACCTCAGTGCCCAGAGTCTTCTCAGGCAGCAAGTGCTTTTGGTGCTTGAGATGTCTTCAGCAAGGCAGACTTCTTGAGCAAGCATGGCTCAGCAGTTTTTGAAAATGAGGCCTTTGCAAAAGTATTAAAAATGTAACTTCACAGCTACCTTCAATAACACAGGCCACCTGTTGCATTCAGTGGAAAAATAATCAGGATGCTTGTTCTCAAAACTTAAAGAAAGCCAAACTGGGCACAAAATATTATTTCCTTTCCACCAACTGCCAAAGTCAACTGTCTGGTATAAGAGATGCTCAGTTTTGAAGTTGTTTCTGTGAGGAAAGACTATGGGTTTAGAAAGCTCAAGGTGACTCAACCACAAGCACATCCCAGGACACAGTCATTCACGAGAGAGAAAGACACACTACAAAGTTGCTCTCCTGAATCCAGATTTGAAGGGGCATTCAGCATGATTTCAGGTGTTGAAGGGAGAAAGAGTGGTAGTCAATTTGTGCATTTACCTCTCTCTGAAGATATTATCTTTCTTTTAGATAGACAGACAGATAGATGCTCAGTCTTTCACCAGAGCAACAAATGCCAACAGCCTAAAAATCTGCCCCTGAAGCCTCTACCTGTCTCCCAGAAACTATAATTGCCTTCTTGGTATCACTAATGAATTGAAACTCTGTAACCTACATTCAAGCTGTCAAATCTTGCAGCATACTAATATTCACAAAAAAACCCAACATATGTCTTTTCTCTGCATACAGTATATATGATTTTCACTAACTAAAATACAGAAAATAAAGGCATTTTAGCTGTCTTCTTATTTCTTAGACACATGTTGCTATACTTGAAGAAAATAATTTTTTATCTGGAAAAACTAAATTAACTGCAGGGAAACTACCATGAAAGCAGGCTGGAAAATTTATATGATTGAACACAGTCAATACTTTCCTTAAAAATGGCATTTCTAGCAATGAACCAAAACATGTTTCATATTAAACTTTGTTTTCACATCTCCACAGGAAACACAGCTGTACTTCCCTCCCATACTGTCAACATCCTCCTGCCACTTGCATTCACTTTGCATCAAAACACTTCACTGAAATTCATGGCATAACAAGTAAGCAGAACACTACTGCTTGTTTGAAGGTCTAAATGGACTTAGGTTATTGTCTCACCAAGTTCATGCACACAGAGGAGGATTCACAACCCTTTCACAGGGTGATATCACAACATTCACTCCACTTTCCAAACCAGTGGCCTGAAGGACCATCTGCCCAGGTCATTCAGAGAAGAAGGTCAAGTCAGTTGTGCACAATTTACAAGTCCTTATCTTTCATACACTCCTTTCCTTCCTGGAACCTGCCACACAAAAGGTTTGACCTATAAAAATAGTACACCTGTAGTAGTACATATAGAAACACGTCATCCTCTAGTAGAATTTCCCTGCTCACTCCTTCCTGGAACCTGCCACACAAAAGGTTTGTCCTATAAAAATAGTACACCTGTAGTAGTAGATATAGAAACACATCATCCTCTAGTAGAATTTCCCTGCTCATACAGATCCACTGCTGGAGTTAACCTGACAACACTCCCTGCATCTCTCTCACACCTTCACTTGCAGAAAACTCAAAGTAGGTCACTAGCCACTGTGTGAGTCACCCTGTTTAACTTTAGCATCTGATGCACAGAGCTGTTTAGGAATCTACTCACCCTATAAATAGTCAGCAAAGGAAAAAAGGCATCTCCAGTCAGTGATTCAGAAAAAGACATCAACCTAGATGCTCTGAGTCCTTTTCCAAAGGAATTTCTCTGTGTCTGCTGACCGTTTAAGACGGAAGGCAAGGGCCACGGGGTGGGCAGCTGTGTCAGAGCTGGGTGCTTGGCAGATCCACCAAACTTCTACAAGTGCTGCTGCAAAACTCAACTGATTGAAACTACTAATTAGTTAGCAGTGTGCTATTTAGCTAATGGCTGCATGTTAACATGCTTCATTCTGTCCAGCATAGGAGATATAATCTATTTTTTCAGTATATTTTCGTCACACCACTCAAAATACAGGCTGTGGGGAGCAAGTTCTGTCTGATGGCAAATTCTAATCTCTGATAAAATAATGGAAATTTCATGTAACTTGCTATAATTCAAATCTCAGAAAAATATCTGTCCTGTGCTAGGAACATAGTTGTGATTGTCAACAGAATTTCTAGAAACTTACCATGGCAAAGAAAAACCTCAATGACTAGAAGTTTTATTGCATAGTCTCTTGGCATTGCCTTTTAAAGAACTGGAAGTAAGGAAAATCAGTCAAAGAAGCCTAGACTGGCATGTATTAAATATTGCTTATCTGTAGCATAGATATAGATTATTCAGGCCTTCTCCAGTAGTCTGGTGCTAGAGAATACCAATTATTTCACTGAGCTTTGGATTAACTCCTACTAGAAGCATTTGGGGAATCAATCACTACCGAAGTATCCATTAGAAAACACTTCAGATTGTATCAAGTACAACACAAACCAGCTGAGAAATGCCTTAATTAACACTTGTGCAACCTTAACCCTGATCCCCAGGACATAAGTGTTACGATTTTAATGAGTTGCTCACATACTCTTTTTCCATAGAACCACTGGCCACACAAAGCATGTGTGGACATGAATCAGAAGAGGGTAGTGAATAATTTCTGTGGAATCTCTTTTATCAAATGTTGCAAAAGATGAGAAGAGTGTTGAGAAGTGTCTAGGGAAGGAATACAAAGCAATGCACTGAAAACTGAGCTGGGTTCTATCACATGCACCACAGCAATTTTTCTTTTCAGGTACCATTAAGATCATGCTCTTCATTTAGTAGCCAGCTGGCTTGAAACGTAAGCCTTTGATTTTCAAAACCTCAAGTGGTTCTATTTGCAACTGGGTATTGCAGTTGCTCAGTGTATTTCAAATGTTTAAATCACTTAAAAAAGGTGCCTCAAGTGGGTCAGCCAAAATACAAGGGAAGTTTAAGCTCTAACCACTGGTTACTCCCCTGTAAGATGTGGACAAATCACTCTCTTCTAACAGAGGGCTACAAAAGCAGATGCACTGATGGCTGGGAAAGGTTCAGGCAGAGCAATGATTCAGGGGAAAAGCATGGAGGAAATTCAGTCATCAGAGACAGGTCTGAAAAGGGATCAGGAGCAAAGAAATGAAGGGACACACTGACCAGCAAAAAGAAAAAATCCTGAGCAGATGCTCTCCTGGAGAGCCTTGTTTACTGTGTTCAAGTAAGATCTGAACAGCATTGCCAAAAGCCAATCTGGTAAAATCTCCAGTTTATCTTGGCCCTGGCAAACACCTGACACAAAAAACTTCAGCCTAAAGCAGTAAAGTTTGGCAACTTTTTAGCAAAATTAAATGAGAGTTCAATAATAGGAAGCATCATGTAAACCCAGTGATAGCTGATACTACCCACTCTGCTTACAACTCTGCCATTTCTCAAGATAAACCACCAGCTCCGAACTGCCCACTCAGAGATTCATTGAGATGCCTGGAGGAAGGAACCGTGTTGCTTTGTTCAGGGGAAAGTGTGAAATTTATCATATGCCTTTTTTTTTTTTTTCTTTGCTTTCCCTTTTCCCCTTACTTCAGACTGACAAGTGCAAATTAAAATTTCACACCCAGCCTCAAGCAGGGAACATAAAATTCTGATTTGGGGGATTTAGGTAGATTTCTCCAGGATTACACAGACAGCAGCTGCCCAAGTCAGTGCCTCTGAGCCTGCCCCAGCCAGCCTGCCCTGGGCAAAAATCCTCTCAGTGCAAACATTAAATGGGGAGAAAATGTAGTACTAACAGCATTATTGCACATTCATATTTCTGCTTTTAATATTGATAATAATAATGAATATTGATACTGTAAGGCACCCTCAGGTCAATCTAGATACCACCAAGGCTACACAAACAACGGCTGGAGCAACAGGGCCACTTATGGACTACTTAGAGTTCATCAAAAGGTACTTACATTGAAGCATCTAAAACTTAATACATTAATAGTACCAAGCAGAGATTTTTACTGGGCCATTTCTAGAGACAAGAAAGTATTTGTTCGTATTGGATCATGTTTTTAGATATTCCCTGCCCTTAGAAGCCTAGTGCTATTTTCTCTCTCTGTGAAGGCCCCACTAATCTACTCCATGTTTTGGGAATGGCTGAGGAAAGCAGAACTACTGCTGAGATGCTGACCTTGATCTCTTAGACACAATTATTCCATGCCAACCTTAAGAATACTTCTGATGTTGTTAAAGATGAATCACGGAAAAGAATCACAGGAGACAAAACCAAAAAAGATCTATGAATTTTGGTATTGTGAGACACTGAGCATCTTCTACTCCTTTGTTACACTCAGCTGCTATTCCCTTAGCCCTTGGAGACCTCTGGAGGTGCAATGGTCACCATCTCCACCAGTGCCTTCTATTTCCTTCACAATTTAGTTGGACAATTCACTGATCCTTGAGAAATCTCATCTGTTGTTGAGACCAGGGCCATTTCACATTCAGTACCAATGAAGATCTGCAGAAGAGAGAACAGCTTAGCAGAACTCATGAGAGGTACTTCTACATGCCAAAAGCATAACCATCAAACTCTACCAAATGGGAAAAGTCCCCAGTGAACTCAGAGGAGCCACAGCTTCACTCATGTTTGATTATTCCAAAATCTCTTATACCTGTTGGATAAAAGCCTATGTCTGGCATAGTGGCATTTCTGATTGTAATTTTTTTTACTTTCCAATTATTTTATTAAGCAAAGCAGTTCTTTCCAAAGCACTTGGATGAATAACAAGAACACTCTGAACTTGACATAGATTCACCCTTATCCCCATTGCTGCAACACAGCAGTGCTGGATGAGAGAACACATGTGGATGTTAGCAAGTTCCACTGCTTCTAGATCTTCCATTACCTTGAACGGTGGAGTTCCATTTTTGTAACATTTAATTCCCACCAGTTCCTGCTCACATCCATGATTTAACTGGCAAGGACTGCAGCAAACTGCTGAGCAATCCATTCAAAGAAATAGGTTGGATATAGCAAGGAATTTTCTGGCACCAGTTCCTGTGTTTTGGTTAGTATGTACCTCAGCACAGACATTCAATGACCTATTTTCCTCTTTGCAGAGAACAACATTCTGCCCATTTTTGGAACCCATCTAGCACAAGAAAAAGAAAGAAGTGGGACTAGAGTCAACTCTCAGTTGTGCTGGTAGATATTTAGTGTAACCTCAATGAAATAAATGGTTTTGGAGAATTTTGGACAATCACCGATGTAACTGAGATAAGTTATTGATTCAGTAATTCCTAAAAACCTTCTGTGTGACACAGACCTAGGAATTCAACACCTGCATCATTAAGATTTTTGTTTGTGATCATACTTGATTACCCCTGAAACTTTTTTTAACTCAAAGTCAGCATGTGACACCATTCCAACACCACACAGCCACAACATTGCTGGAAAAGTATCCCTTGAAGAAAATAGCTACACCAAAGTCAGGAGAGCACTGTAGGATAAACAACATTTTCCACATTTGATTATTGCTTTATCCCAATTCTGGACCTATAAAAACCAGCCTGGCTTAGTCAGGATGTTATAATCATTGAGACTTATTCAGGAATACAAATGTATGAATAAGAGTCATTCCTCCTTCCAAGCGCCAGCAAACCACAGCAGAACATGAACTCTGCTCAAGGACACACATTTACTCAGCTGATGACTATGTTGCCAAGCTGCCTACCCGTTTGCTTTATTTTTCTTTTCTAAGGGTGTGGAAATCTTTGTTCACTTAAAGGCATCCTTCTGGTTCACTGTCCTAGATCACAAACCTTCTGGATGCTGATTATCAGTGCAAGCAACAGTGTGGGTACTGGGATAAAGGTACTTTATCCCAAGCAGGATTTGTCTTCCCACAGAACTGTTACACAACGACACAAGTGGGGTTGCATCATTTTAACTAGAGGAGGTTACATTAGTACAATTTTGTATTTACATAAAGAAGATAAAGGGGGAAAAAAAATCATCATGTACAGGAACTAAAAAGTACATCTTGATTGAAAGATGGCTGAGACAACCTGATAACAGCTTCTGTGTCTAGAAAACACTGGCACATGGGAGGGAAGGAATTTTTTTTTAAGAAGAAAGTGGGGGAGAGTTAGCTACAAAGGAGAGATTGTGAAAATTATTAAACCTAGACCTAAGGAAACATTTTTAAGTTGTGAGATCATTTAAACTACAATGTAGGCTCCAAGGGCAAAATATTGAATTTCGTTCCCTGGAATTCATGTAAATAAGTCTGAACACCACACAGGAGGGAGCGGTGGTCGTAGGAGTGCTGGGGGTGCATTGAAGGACCAAGGAGGTAGTTTCCACACCAGGCAGAGGATACTGATGATGCTGTACAAGAGACCTCAAAGATGGGGAGTATTTGGCTTCTGAAACATAAAGGACACTGAACATCTCACATTCTAACCACATTTCTAAGGTTTTGCTTACACTGACAAATCATACATCAGATGGTACACAGAGCGGTGCAAGGCAGAGAGAGATGCCAAGAGAGGAATCATCTGTAACCATTGCAAACTGTCCCTCCGTGGGGAATCCTGCATTTCTCTGGGTTACAGAGACATTATCAAGTACATTTCCTGCCCATTTGGTCAGAGGGAGTGAGTATGCAGAATGGGAAGCAACGGCCTCTCAAGACAGGCAAAACTGAGAATACCAACAGTCAAGAAACAGATTGGAAAAATCAAGTCAAAATAAGACTTTCACTTAAATTCAGCAAACCACCACCAAACACTCAGAGCTAGGAGAAAAATAGAGCCAAAACCAACTAATAGCAAGGAAAATGCCTTCAACCAAAGGCTGTGACTGAACACTCCTCCATCCTCACATAGGGAAAGGCTGGTATGCATGACTCTGTCCCATCAAGAAGTTAGAGCCTTCATGAAAAACCATTTGCACCAAATTCTCAACTTCATTTCAATTATTTTTTTCCTTCAGCTAATTATACATCTCTTGGAAAAATCAAACTACATTCCACTCCTGTTTTGATCAGAATGGTTATAAAAATCAAAATAGGCTCTGATTTTGGCCAAATTGTATTGTATTTTTCCAGAGTGATAAAAAAAATAAAACCAGAAACAGAAAAAAAAACCAAAAAAAACCCATACCTTTGTGGGTGGCCTCCTGCAAAACTGGCAAAAGAAACCCACTGCTTTCCAGTTTTACTTCTATATTCAGACATGTTTGCATAACTTTTGCATTTGGAAAAGATCTCTCATATTTCAGGGGAAGATGATTCTAGCAAGAAAAAATCATTACCCAATAACAAGTTCCTTTTGTAATTTTTCTTTTTAGTTTAGCTTCATCTTGTTCAACAACTCAATCCAAAAACCACTGAAACTTGATTCTTATCAAACACAATCTTAACAAAGCTCTTGAGAACAGTACACCCTTGAGGCTAAGGTTCTGACATCAGTTTGTTCATGAAGTTCCCTTCTCCTCTTTATCTTTCCAAAAATTTTTTCCAGGTGGAATTAGAGAACACTGGCTGTTTATCTCCCATTTCTAGATGCCCAAAGATCTGACCAAGTTACTGGTGTTTTGGACCACTCCTCCATGGAAGAGCACTGGTCATGAGGTAACTAATTCCAGAAGTGCCATAAATCTAGTGCAGCTGCAACAGACTAGAACAAGGGAGCCACACGCATGTTCAGTAGATTTGAGATGTCCTTCAGTGCTGTCTCACATGTGCAGAACATGCTTCAAAATTTTCTGAGCACAGGCTGCAAGGAGGACACCACTGGGTTCACAGTGTGTAGGAGGACCAGTGGTGCAGGACATCTACATTGAGTCCCACATATCTTGCATAATTAAAACCCACACAAGTTGGACAGGGCAGTTTCAGTCTGGTCAAAGCACATACAGATCCTTGTTGGAAAATCCTGGACAGAATAATGATCTCCAGGGTCTAACAGCTTTGTCCAAGCCCTATTAAAATGCATCAAAAATCAGATAACTCAAATTCTTCATGAAACTTGATCACTTAGCCAGAAGGACAGATACTTATTGCAAGATACAACTAAATCAGCAAAGCACAACACTTCAGATTGGAAGGCAGATTGGAAGAATCAAGTTTTTTTGACACTGCTTGATTAAGCTATGCTGCTTTTCACACCAGGACTGCCAGCAGAAGGAAAAACATATTGCCTGCACACAGCTCCCTCACAGCACACACTCACTGACACTCCTTCTTTGCTTCCTCGCTCTGCTATGTGCCATTCCACCTTGCCTACCAACCATCCTGGCAGGAAACCATCCTGCACTGAGCACGCACCACAGCTGCTCTTCCCCAGGACTAAGGTGAGTTGTGCTGCTGTCCTCACCCACCCTGCCCAGCAGCCAATAGAGCCCCCAGCCAGCAGGAACAGGGCACTACCCTACTACTCTGAGCAGGGAAGTATTTTCCTGGCAAAGGGCAAGAGCACCAAGGAATGGAAGCACCTGCAGCAGTGGTGTGTGTATTTTGATCCCGCTGCAAAGGGAAAGCAGATCCTAGTCTGGATTTGCACAGCAGACCCCTCTTCCAGCCCAACATCAGCACTTCCAAGAGAAAGAAATTAACCCTGAGTTCTTGGAAGTGTTTCTGAAACATCCTGTTAATCACTTTGTGGTTTTTAAGAGCAAAAAGTGAAATTAAATTAAGTCCAAGGGCTTACCCTGACACTGTCATTAAGGTGATTGTGAGGGAGAGAAACAAGAGAAGAGCAGCTAACAGGTATAGAGAGGTCAGCCCAGGAGCTTCAAAGTGTGTAGGTCCTTTATTGATTCTCTCTTCAGATCGTAAAACCAATAAAATTACCTTCTTGAGATCTTTTCTATAGAAGCTGCAGGCAGTCATTTCACCTAGGTATCTAAAGAACTTGTAAGTAGTTCAAGTTCTTCAAACAAGTTGAATTTGTTACAGAGGAAGTGCAAAAGGTATTTGCACAAGACAATGACTTCTAGAGGAATGGGGAGAGACCAATACTTCAAGGTGCTTTTGGTGTCGGTGCACAGGGAAGTAGCTTCCTATTCTTTCCAGCACTAACAGAACTGAGAGGTGCTTTGCTTCGGTTTAAATGAATATTTCAGGATTTGGGGAGCAAGGATTGCCTTTTAGTTTTGTATTTTGAGCCAGATTTGCACATGAATGAGAAATTCTCCTAACTACTAAGATAATGATACCAAATTCTTCCAACAATTCCACTACAAATTGGAAGAAAATAAAATGAGAGCAGCAAAGGCCTTCTGCAACATGACATCTTTGTTGCAGTGGTCAAAATATTGAGGATGTATGACTGGTTCCTTGAAACATCTGGATGAGAAGCCTGAAAGATACTAGGATAACTGGGAAAGGTAGAAATCACCAAGACATCCTCTGGAGACATAGATTAGTCTTGGTCTTTTTTTAAAAAATAAAAAAAAAAAAAATAAAAAAAAAAGGTTCAGCTGGATGAGATGAAAAGAGAGGAACTGAAAGAACAAACCAGTAACAATAGAGCTGAGGAGTAAAAATTTAGGTTTCTCACAGTTACACTGCACAGTTGAGATGATTTTGTTGGACTGAAGAAACACACAAAAGAATGGCCCAATGCTAATTTAATCCATTATTGAAATCAGTTGAGCAGTTTTCAGAAAACTGGAATAAAGGTATAAGAAGATACTGCTACAGGAACACACAGCAGTGCTTTTTGGAAAGTGCTACGGGAAAGGAAGGCACCATATATGTCCTGCAAATTGGCTTAAAAAACCAAGTATGAATGGAAAAATAAGATTAAGCACAGTGAAGCGTATAACCTGAAAAAAAAAGGCTGTAGAAAGAAAAATCAGAAAATTATTTCATCAGAAAGCACCAGGAGGAATGAAGGCAAGATTATTACTGACAGAGCTTAACAAAATTACATCCCAGGTCTGAATGCAGTTGTATCAAACACTGGAGGAAGACGTCCCTGACCAGGTGATAGGAAGAAAGACTCTGCTCATTAAAAAGAAAAAGGAGCAGCTTGTTCTGAAAGCCCAAGACATTTCACTAGGTCACTTATGACCTGGAAGCTTCCTAAGAGGTTCATTAACAACAAATTGGTTGAACTGGTTGAAACTAATTATGTGCTCCTGGAGATGAGGAGGAGTATCGACAAAATATAAATGGGGGAGAAAAATCACCTCATGGTGGCCAAGCTGCCAAAGGCCAAATAAAACCTCTGCCTGAATGCTGAGCAAATAATGTGAATATGTATGACATTGTCACAAGCCTGTGTGTTAAGCAATAAAAACCCATCTGTTGCAACTGTAATGTCTCTAAAACAGCACATAGAAGTATACAATCTATCCATGGAATACAGTGGTAAAAGAGTAGGAAAAGTAAGAACATTTTCCAAGGGGCTCTGATAACTTTTCACAAACGGTGAAAGATGTTGTCTCTTCACAGTCACAAAAGGGATGTCAGAGAGTGAGGAACCATGTGGTGGGGCTTCATTTGGAATATCTGGATCTGTTCCATCACATCCACAGGTACACATCCATCGTTAGGAATATACGAGGTCATATTCCCAGTGGTCAATTCTCAACATAACTTCAAGTCACAGATTAATCCAATGTGTTCAAATGATTCTCAAAGTAAACGTGAAACACAGACAGTACAAAATTAATCAAAACAGAAGCAGAAAGACACTGCAATTCAGGCAAATTCAGCCCCCAAGTTTCCCACAGCCTTGTACTGGGTCTGCCCCCACTAAACTCACTGGGAACTTTTCCATTAAAATCAGTGTGAATGGCATCAAGTGCATGGCTTGGATGAACCCTATCCACTTGCCAAACAGTAATTTATTATTACAAAGCCAGTTCCCAGAAAATACATTCATATAAGGTCTGTGAGAATCAACTATCACATAACATGCATTGCCTGAAGGGGTTTTGAAAGAGAGACTGTAATTTTTTTGGTGGGAATACAGTTCCATCTCACATTGCAAAGACTCCAAGCTCTCCTTTAAAAACTTTTAAAAATAATGAAAAGAAATAATCTTAAGGAAGAAATGTGGCCTTTCAGCTAAGGGATTCTTTCTCCCAGAGATTCCTGGAAATGCTCCTGCCATCACTTTACAGACAGTCAGGCTTTCCAGTTGTCTGACCTGAGACCCATAAGGACTGTAAATCCTACTAGTGCAATCAATCTCTTCTGCTGCAAATCCTCAGGGCTTAGAAGCACCAGTTTTCTTGCAAGGAACACTCTGCCCTTTGCCTGGGCTTTCCACCAGGGTTTCAGCAACACAGAAGACCATTTAATTCTCTTCAGGATATCTGATAAGAGGTTCCCAGCAGGCAATCAGTTATTATGGACCAGTAAACACCTCCACATAAATCTGAGGCATAACTCAGGCTGAGCATCCTTCCCACCCACATCCTACCATCATTGCCAACAGCCTGGGTAATAGTAGCATGAAGGCAGCCAGGTGAGGATCTCTTGAAGTCTGTTAACACCTCTAATAAAAGCATAATAGCAGTTGCTACAACATCTTTATACTCATCCTGCCACTATCACACATCCAGCCACAAATACAAACCAAATCCACAGCCAAAATCCAGCAGAACCCTACCCCTTGGGGCTGTGGCTCAATGTTACTCACCATCCATGGAGTTTTAAGAAAAACTTCCACCTAACTTTCAGTCCAGACATTATTCCCAAACCTGTGTTTTCTCATCTGCATTTTCTTGTTATGCTATTGTCCATTTTGCAGCATGATAGATTTTGCCAGTCTTAAAAAAAAATTTTTTTTGCTTTAGTAATTTATGACCTACAGGTCAATATCTGAAATGCTACTATGGGTTGCATGGAAATGCCAATCTCTTCCATTCCCCTGCACACATGTAATTGGGATATCCAAGAAAAATACCTGGAAATTTACAAATCATATTCAAGTCATCTTAGAGGGACTCAAAATCAGATTTCCCTCCCTTGTTATACTTTACACTGGAAAATGTAAGCAGTGTTTTAGGGCTGCATAGGACATTTAAATACCCCCCAACTAGAGTCTTTGGTCTGCCTTTTTCTAACCATTTCATAGTTTAACAAGTCTCCAGAGGATCTGTTTAAAGAAAAACAAAGCAAAAAACACTTCAGTTTGCAAGTAGAATATAAAGTTAAAACATACAGTTTTCAGCTTGCTCTTTAGTCAGTGCTTTCTTACAAGGAACTGGGAAAAAGCTAAGTCAAACTGGCAGGAAGAATAGCCAGCAAGACTGTGAACAGGGATTTGAGCCCAGATTTAATCTAAGGCTTTAGACAATAACTCATTTTAAGCTCAGATCCCTAAAAGAACCAATTCCCCAATCCTCTTGAAATCCATTTTTTGATGTGTTGGAAAAAAACCCACCACTTTAAAATCCACTGTAAAAATATATTCAAGCCCCAAGTATCTAGGGTTTGGCATCCCCAACTTCAACATGATTAAATGGGTACGAGAGCACTGAGACACAAAGATCTGTGTAAGATGGGAACTGAACCTCTGCCCTGCTCCACAGTGAGAAAACTCATGAATGACTGTGATATGTTCATTACTATAAATAACAATGTGACTCTAAAAAAGGAAAACCCTAGAAAGAAAGAAACCCAGTAGGATAACTGAACTCTGAACACTCTGATGTGGTGAAGCTCAGTCAGGGAAACAGGATTGCTGCCCACTCAGCATCACAAAGCACAGCTCATAAGATGCAATTCTCAGTGCCTGTTTATTTCATATATGTGAATAATCAGTCAAGGGCAAATTCTCATGTCACTCTTGAGTTACTGTTGCTACCAGTCACACCAGATGCATTCCCAGTATGTGACCTGGGTTTGCTGACCACTGAAGAATGATGTGTCGAAAACATCACCACTTTCCACATCCAAAGACCGACTCAAAACCTCATGTCACTTAAACCTCACAGCCAATTTATCTTGAGCCTACTTGAACAAAACAACAAGTTCAGACAGAGGGGAAAAAAAACAATGGTTCCTATTAAAAAGGTTTTTTTAAAATTAATCCCTCCAGCACCAAGGTAAACTTTCTCTGCTGACTTCTCTGCCATGCATGGGAGGTGGTTTTTGAAGGGAGATGCAGGGACGGGCATTTTGGAGGCAGCTGCTTCAGGCATAAAAAAAAATTCTCGGTGTCTCTCCCCATTCACAGTCAGCAAGCACCTTTAACAACTGTAATATGCCTCTGCATGTACAGCAGGAAAAAAGAACTCCTTGACAGCCAGCAGACGTGGTCACAAAGTGCACAGATACCTGCCAAGATTACAAGTTTTATAAATTCCCACAGGTGTCACTTCATAGAAACCACTGTCAGACTTTTCTTTTCAGGTTGTGTTTAGGACATGTGACTTGCTCTTTGGCTAGAAGAAGCTTTCCTCAAATGTTCTGTAAATAATCACTCCAGTTTTTAAAAAGCTACAATTCTTGAAGCAACGTTAAAATATTAGGGTTACAAGAAAAAAGAAACAAACAAACAAAACAAAATACCATCACAAAACCAAAACAAATATCTCTCAAAATTCAGTCTGTTGTGGCCAAACCCTTCAAAATGGAGCAAAGCCCAGGGAAATTATTTCTGTTCCAAGGACAACTGTCTGAAGCCCAGCAGTGCTAAAGAAAGTGATCCTTAGCACCATGAGGCTCCTGCAGCACGACAACCTCTGAGTGGGCAGCAGTGAGGGACTGCAGAGGCTGAGCTGCCAAGGACCTCTGCTCCCCACTCCTCCCTGCCCCTGGTCCTTTGGGAGTTCTGGTTGCCTTCTCTCACACACCCATCAGGCAATACTGCAATGTGCTGCAGAGAAACCTTCTCTGAAGAACTACCTACCTGTGGAACTGTCAGCTCTGGAGTTGAAATAAAATCAATCCCTAAACCCCTCGCCATCCAGATTGTGATTAATGATTTTTCCCCTTGAAAGCACCACACATTGCTGGGCAGGAGAGCCACGCCAGATGGTCTGTGCACACACAGAGAGCTGGAACAAGTAAGTGACTGCACAAAACCTCACAGATAAAAGGAAGAGCAAAGATGAATACCAGGCTTTTAATCAAAGAACCTGCTGAAAAACAAAGTACATGGTATTTAACCCATTAACAAGCACTGTGGTTCCAAGAGCCGTGCAACATCACCTGGTGAAAGGGGAAGGAAGCTCTTGGTCTGCAAAAGACTGCACAGGGTTGGGAAAAGGGGTCAAGGGAAATGAGTGCTGCTGTTCTTGAGGGTCTCTTTTGAGACATGCAGCCAACAGAGGACAGGGTCTCTGCAGGCTTTGAAGAAAGCAATTCAGCTGCCTGCCCTACCCTGTTAGACCGTCCAACAGCCTCAGCTGGTGACTGCAGCCCCTTCAGCAATGCTGCTCAGATAGCAAGAGCTGGCAGAGGGACTGTGTGGCTGGAGGTAGAGAGGACTAGTCTGTCATTAACACAGAGCTAGGCTGATTTAAAATGATTACCAATCCATGCCCTCATTCTCACCACATTAGTAGAATTTCAGCAATAGAGCATGAGGATGCAGATCTGTGCAGGCAGCATTGCAGGGTTAGAGCTAGGCAAGAACATCACACCACATCTGGGATATGATGATAATGCAGTGAAGCAGCTAGTGGTTCCTACTCACATCTGGACCTTTAACAGACACACTCTGAGCCCAAGAAGGTAATTCTGAATTAGTGAAATAACCACTGTTTGGCTTAAAACACATAATGATCCAAGTGAGTTCTACAGACACAACACATATCTAATATGCAAATAGTACATAAAACAACTCCTGAGGTTTAAATTCAAATGAGCAAAGACAATTAAATTCAAACTATTACCAGCACACATGCATAGTGGGTGGTATCTAATGGGAGGTGTCCCTGCCCATGCAGGGAGTTTGAAACTAGATCATCTTTAAGGTTCCTTCCATTCTATGATTCTATGCATGGGAGTCATTGTGCCACATAGAGTATGGCCCCAATCATTTTGAAAAGTAATTGAAGTCAGTAATTTGTAACACAATCATTTAGATAAATCAAGAGTTTGACATAGTTTCTGCCACTGCCTTAAACTTAATCCACTGTTCCAAAACAGTGCTTCAGCTTTACAGAAAAGCACAACTTTTCAAGAAGCAATGACTTTATTACTGTGACAAAATGCAGATTCAAAGCAATTGAAATCAGAAATGTTACTGTCTTTTTCCTGGGCTGAGATCCTCTTTTCTTCCACAGTTTCAGGAAAGCACAGGGGAAACAAGACTTGCACTAGCTGCAATGAAAGTTAGCCCTGCTGTTTCTTGCTTTTCAAGTCTAAGTTATTTTTACCTAAGAAATCCAGGCAGCCCCAAGCTTCACTTAGGGAATTCAAAACACAGATAATACAAATAAGCAAGAATTCGAAAACAGCTCCAGAAAGTTATTTCCCAACACAAGCTCTACAGACCAGACACCTAATTCATACCAACCACTGGGTAACTACAGGTGTACTCCCAGTCCCCCACAGAGCATAACACATGCTTTGCTAAAGCGTAAGCACTGAAGGAGCACGTGCTTCCCTGCTCATCACTTGCACACACCAGGGGAAGAATCAGGCCCTGAGATCTACATTCCCCTCTCACCCTACCTACAAGATGCAGGTGAAGTGCTCTGTATCTTCTCTCTCTGGTCACTTCACCAGCAGGTCACAGTGGTGAGTGGTGGCTGCCTGCACTGCTCTGCTCCCCCAGCACTGCCACGTCTCACTGAGCCACATGGGAGCTGGGACTGCCATGGGAAGGGAGGCAGGACTAGCAGCTGTGGCTGTACTGGGAGGTGGTTTTAGGGCAGTGAGAAGACAGGGCTTTAAAGGGAACAGTGCAGTAATTAAATACATTATATCATGAATAACCTACCATGCATACAGTGTGCTAAAGAAACAGTCCTTGTGTTCCAGCAACTTGTTTCTCATTCTCCAGCTGAGTCTTACACAAGGACCCTCCCAGTGCCCCTTCTGCGAGCACTGAAATACCAGCAACACACAGCATTGCCTCACTGGCCAGCCACTGAGCAGCAAATTGCACACAGCTGAGAGCAGTCAGAACCAGCTGGAATACATTTTTAATCATTGGACCACTTTGCAAGGCCTCACATGTGGCTCCTCTGTTGCAAGAAATGACAAATTTAGATGTTTGAAGGAGATCCATCTCACTTGCAACTCTGGGCTTGCCCATTGCTTTCATATGATGATGCCTGGAGCCCTTAGCCTGATCAAACCACTTTACCATCATTATCATCGACAGCAGATAAGTTTTATGCTGCTTTTAGTCAGAAAGCATTTTAAACAGAAAATGTTTATCAGCATTTTCTACCAGAGCTTATTTTAGGGACACATACCAGATGCTATTTTGTGCATTGTTATTAAACACAGAGTTTGAATCCCATGGTACTACACAGCAAACACAACATGCTGCCCATATTCTCAAGTTCTCAGTTCTATATTCCTTTTCCTAAATGGAGATATGGGTTGCAGAACACTTCCAGTTTGTCAGGACAGATTATTAAGGTCTTCCTGTGAACAAGTTTCTCCCCCTTTGTGCCTGGCAGACACATGAGAACCTGCTGGATCATTGCCATCCTCTGTCTTTCTCAGCAGGTTGGACAACATAAACACAGCTTGTAAATAAACAAATCCCAACAGAATGACACTTTGCAGAACTCACCAGTAAATGTGAAATTGCAATGAAACCATGTGGGTGTACACATATATTTTCATAAGCAAAACCTCCTCACGTGCCTGCGGGTGCCCACGTGGGCTCTGAGGGCAAGGCCTGACTTATGAGCTTCTGTTCCCACCAGCCCTGCCCTGCCACTGGGCTGTTACCAGGATCAGCTTTCAGTAAAAACAAGGTTTATGTTACTCTCATCCAAAAGGCAAACATTGTGTTCTGTCTTTCCTCCCAGGAGACAGAGAGACTAAATTCATTAAGGACTGTGAGATCCATGGGCACTAGAAGAAAGAATAAAAAAATGAATTTTAATGAAATCTGTTGTAAAATGTTTTGTTTCTATAAATATATCTATAAACAAACAAGTGTTGACTAAATGTAAACATAAACAAGTGATTAATCACGCTTAGTTTCACATGCCCCTAGTGCTGAATTAATTGACAGAAAAATGGGGATAAAAATCAAAGGAGCACTTTCCCCGTGCTTCATTAGGGCTAACACTTTGCAAGTGTATTTGTATGGGAACTAGAAACAGTTCTTTTGTATCAGCTTTAGTATAATTTTGTTATACTTGGCAACATTTGGTAATATTCAACTCCAGCTGTAAACTGCTCATAACAATCACTTAGGAGAGCCTTATCTTAGTGTTTGATCAGAGTAGAGAGGCTAAAATTAACTCATCAGTTGAAAATGAAATTAGTTTTATTTTTAACTTAGCTAATCATAGAATCACAGAATAGTTTGGGTTGGAAGGGACCTTAAAGAAGCAAATCAGTATTTAAAAACACACAAATAATTAAGTTGTTCACCTTTAATTCATGCCTATTTGAATGGATCTAATTTGCTCCAGTAACTTGCCTCATAACTGAAACAGGAACTCATCTCTATTCAGAATAAAAAACATTTAGTCTAAGGCACAATATCTGGATCCTACTGAAATCAATGAGGCTTCAGTACATGCTTAAAGTTAAATGTGAATTTAAGTGTTTCCTTGATGTCTATGGGGATCTCAGACTACCTAGAGAAAAAGATGGGGTCAAATACAGAAACAGATTTTACTATCATGCTATTATTATGTTCCTGTATTTCATGTTTAGCAACAGGTTATTACAGGGACAACTGCAGCTTTGTGGAGTGCATGAGAGTGCATGAGCCCCAGGAACCCACAGCAGAGCTGGCCCATGTGGCAGCTCTCCATCTCTCCAGCTTCTCCCTGCTCCCATCCCAGCCTCAGCATGCCCAGGCAGCACAGCCCTCTGCATCCCTCCTTCCTGCCCCACCAATTCTACTTATCTACAAGATTATTTCTCTTGATGGTAAACCAAAACAGCGCTGCAGTGACTACAGGATGTGATGCTAGGAAGAAGTAGCCATGAGAAAGTATTTAACGCACATTCAATCGTTCTGAAAGTGATTTTTAGTATCTGGAAAAAAAAAATATGTTTAGTTAAAAGCAAAAATCCTTCGAAGATGCACTACACTTTCCAAAGCATTCAAAAATTCAAAAAAAGCCCACTGTAGAAGGAGCCCACACAGCTGTCCTGTGGTCCTGATATGCATGTGCATCAACACACAACTTTAGTTACAGAAGCACTAGTCTTTCCCCCCTCCCTACTCCCCAAAAAGTTACTAGTACTAAAAAAAAGTTCCATTACCTTAATTATAATTTTTTTTCTAGAAAAAAGAAAACTGACTGTTTCAGAAGCACAAGACAGGTTAACTTTTTACCCAAGACCATTTTGTGGCCCGGATAGGGCCACCTGCTGCAGATAACTTTGGTAGAATATTCCATCAGCCCTGGAAAACGAGGCTATTCCTTGTATTTCACACCAGGCACATTAAGATCATTGCTAATTAGCATTCACCTAATCATCCCAGATTATTTATTGCACTGTTATAAAGGTAGAAACTCTCAGATTGATCTAAAAGTTTCATATTGAAATCACTGCAAGAGTCTTATTATGCCAGGAAAGATCTGCTCCAGCAGCTGCACCTATGGTTGGGAAGGGTGACATCCACTGGCCTAACACCTTTTATTGGAGACTTTTTTTTTTTTTTTTTATAAGGGTGTAACATTGTTTCTCATTCAAAAGTTGAATCACAACTGAATTCTCAATCTTTTTCTTCCCAGAAAAGCCCCATGAATCTGCAAAGTGAAAATCAGAGAAAACCCAAGACAGGAGAAAGACAGATGTATTTATCATGCACAGATGATGTAGGAAGGAGACAAAAAATATTGTCATCAGTGCCTTACTGACTGCAGAATAAGGGAACAGTAATTAACCAGCCAGAGTATATGCTGAATATTGATTGAATTTGGAGAAACTTCAGTTTCCTGAAGGAACTGTTCCCCTGCAAAGGTAACCAGGAAAGTTTCTGTAAATTAGACTGGCAACCAGCCAGCTTGCAGCCAGTCTGAGCATCATTTCAGGCAATCCAGAAAAATACACACCAGATGCACATTGGTCTCTAAAAAGTAATCTCAATACATTAGTAAATCAATGGCATTGACAGTTTGATGGACTATGATGGAGTGATCTTCCTCTGAAATATCATCTTTTAAAAATGCAAAGCTCTGGCCACTGAGTTATTACAATTTTACCATATTTTTTAAAGTTTCATCTTTTCCAACATCTTCTAGTGTTTGGTTATTTCAGCTTAAATTGACGTGGATTTCTCTCCTG
>NW_009951919.1:475184-483405 GCF_000747805.2 Chaetura pelagica | reverse complement strand
GATTTCTCTCCTACTGAATTGGACCTTAACCCCTCTGGACTCCTGAACATCAGTGTGAGGAGAAGGGAAGGCATTCATGTTTTGCATCATGGAGAGGCAGGAGATGTCAGTAACAGCACTGAGGAGCAGCTCTGTTCTGATGAGGTTTGGATGTCAGTCAGAAAGGAGGCAGTTGCCTCTATTGGACAGAAGCAGCAACTTCATATTTCTGCCCTTTTACCTGACCAATGTACATTTATGGCTGGGGGGATGTAACCCACCCTCAACATGAAAAAGGAAACTGTAGTAGAAATAAAGAAAAGGATGGGTTTTTTTCCCCCAAAAGTATATAATGAGGTCACAAAAAATGATCACATCTTTCAGCATCAAACCACCACCCCTCTGAGGATCTGACCACAAGCAAGCTCAAGTATTGCCCTGAGAAGAGGTCACGAGTCTCCAGCAGAGGTGTTGACATCAGGCCAGAGTATATTCATGATGGGACTTGTGTCAGATTGGGTTTGGCCATTCCAAGGGATTTAATTAGCAGTTAAAGAAACAAGAATCTGCCTGATTGAAGCATATTTGGAGTTACCTTGCTGTCTTCCTCAGTAATAAACTGTTCTTGGCTAAGGTCATCTTTCATCTGCACAGTAAATAAAACTGTCATCTAAAGCTGAGTTTCTGTTTCTCATCAGTCAAGCAATACAATAAAACTCAGAACATTGTATTCAGACTGATTTTGAGAGAGAAACCAAACTTAAGGAAGTTTTAGTATAATCATTTCCTCTCAGTTGATCAACTTAACAGACACAGTAATTTAGCTGGGGAAATGTGATATTAAAGCTTACAAGCCTGATAATCAGTTTGTCTTTAGAGACCAAAAAATCAAGCTAGTTTTCCAGACCTCACCATAACCATTAATTAAATACTTACCATCTCATCACTTAACATCTAAAGAATACTTAAGCAAAAACCCAGCAGTTCCAAGAAAAAACAACCTCCTCTAGCATGCCTATTTAATTCTAGTTCTATTATGTAGCAAGTTTTACTGCTGTCAACCAACATTTCTCATCTTTGTAACAAGGAATTCAGCTGGAAATGTCAAAATATTTTAAACATGCTGCTTATTTTTATGTGGAGGAAAATAAATGATTACATGCATACAAGTAGCAGTCGCCAGAAAACACAGTTTATTCCCACCATACCTGTAATACATCAATCACTGCATGCAAATATTTCTCTTTCCAAAACAATTAGACCAATTTGTAGTGAGCTCACACAGCCTTTCACAGTACTACTCTGCTGCAGATTATTACTTGCCTAAAATACAATACTTGCATTTTTCCAGTACATTATCAAATAGTGTTGTTTGAGAGGGAAAACACGGGTAGAAACATTATACCCTTTACTCTGTGATTCTTGCCCACACCAGATAATCCTACCACATTGTGTGAAAACACAATGATCCAGGCTGCCAAAACAAGTATTTACTTTCCCCAATATTCTGACAGTATTTTATGTAAATGCAGAAGCAAACACAGCACAGGCTGACATCAGACCAGAACTCTGCCACTCTTCTCATGCCCTTTCTCTCCCAGCATCTTCCACTTCTTAAAACCCAGCACATCAGCAGAGCCTTTATAAAAGAAGATGCTTGATCTCTTCAGGGATTAAGAGGTTATGTTTTTGTTTGTTCACATTTTTTAAACACTTGGAATAAAATCTCCATTTCCCTTACTAGAATATAAAAAAACAGCATATGGAAAATGCTAGAATAACCCTGCTGTCTGGGCCACCTCACCAATACCTCTTAGCACAATCTAGAACTTACTTCCACAGTTGGGAAAATGCTTGTTCTTTCTTTCGTTATACATGAATCCATCCTTACAACAGGTCAATGGATCTTCCATTAATCCTAGTTGTCTCCTGGGGAAGATCAGCTGCCCATGAGCTTCAGGGGCCTCTCTCCTGCAGCCCTGCAGCTTCATGCTGGAGCTCTGCCTGGGCAACAACTGGGGTATACACGTTGACTTGGGGTACTGAGATCTCTGACAAACCGCCATCCAGAAGAACTGCATTTAGGAGACTATGTCGCTGTGCAGCCCGATTATGGGAATAACTAGTTACAGCAAGTTTGCCCCCAAAGTCTCAAGCAACTAAACAGGACCACACCCATTCAGGCAGCATGTGAGGCATGAGTAGCTCTTCACTTCTGCATGGAGAGAGGAGGCATGAAGAGATTCCTGAGCACTGCACAGCCCCGTGCCCTGGGAGCTTCTGCTCCACAGACCCAACCCACTTCTCCAAGGGAGACCCTAGAGAGATTTCCCTGACAGTCTTGCCAAATGTGGGAGTAAATTCCAAAGCCATGTGAGGTCTGGTATGACCACTGCCCAATGCAAGCCCCAAGTCCTTGAAATGATAATTGACCTACCCAATTCCAAGTTCACAGAGCTTTCAATTCCTTCATCTCTTGTTTCACTGGGGAGAGAACAGCTTGTCCTATTTCTTGTGAAGAGCGCCAGAGATAGCAATATTTATAAGGAATTCATATCTATCTATCCAAACCCAAACATTCAAAAATCATGACTCACAATCCCCTCCCAAATGATGGGATTAAATTAACATATAATGGGATTTTTGGAAGTTGTTGTCTTAAAAATTGTGGAATACTATATACTTTGTGTTACTCATTACTTTAAAATATATACACAGTCAGAAACTACCAAGTTTTTATCAACAGTTTAAAGAGCCAGAAGCTCACCTCAGGGAGAAAGAAAAAAAAAAAAATTAAAAATAAAATAAAATTTAAAAAAATTCATCACATATTCATAAGATTCCTGGAGGATGAACCTTAATAATAGTCTAACTGTTACAATTCATCACATGTAAATTTATGGGACTTGGCAACAATGCAGCTGTCTCCAGGGATGATGGAAGAGGAGGAGATAATTGACCTACCCAATTCCAAGTTCACAGAGCTTTCAATTCCTTCATCTCTTGTTTCACTGGGGAGAGAACAGCTTGTCCTATTTCTTGTGAAGAGCGCCAGAGATAGCAATATTTATAAGGAATTCATATCTATCTATCCAAACCCAAACATTCAAAAATCATGACTCACAATCCCCTCCCAAATGATGGGATTAAATTAACATATAATGGGATTTTTGGAAGTTGTTGTCTTAAAAATTGTGGAATACTATATACTTTGTGTTACTCATTACTTTAAAATATATACACAGTCAGAAACTACCAAGTTTTTATCAACAGTTTAAAGAGCCAGAAGCTCACCTCAGGGAGAAAGAAAAAAAAAAAAAATTAAAAATAAAATAAAATTTAAAAAAATTCATCACATATTCATAAGATTCCTGGAGGATGAACCTTAATAATAGTCTAACTGTTACAATTCATCACATGTAAATTTATGGGACTTGGCAACAATGCAGCTGTCTCCAGGGATGATGGAAGAGGAGGAGGCTCTTGGTTAACCTCTTGGTTTTTTTTAAAAAAATATGTACTGCGTGCTAAAAGTGCCCTAGTAAGTATTTCATAAATAAGCCCATTGATTAATGTAGAGCACTATGGCAACATGCAGCACAGGGTGCTCATCAGCACCCAGTCACTAAATATTTTGACATTTGTTTACCAAAACTAGATGCACTCCAGAAAAATACACACCAGAAAATGAAGTTATAATTCTTTAAAACATGTCATAGAGTCATAGAACCACATCCTTTCCATGCCTGTTGCCCAGAGCAAATCAGAGGTCTGAAGCCAGGTATAATAAAAAGCAGAGAACAGACCAGTTTTGGAGGAGCCATTCACTTTATTTTTGTTAAAGGCAAAGAATTCCATGGGAGGGAAAAGAAAATAAATTCTCCTGTACACCACAGTGGGTTTTTTTTCCAAAATAAAAGCCAATCTTCATTCAATTTTACAAATCAAAATACAGTGGATGGAAAGGAAGATTATTACTCTTAGCATTTTTTTTTAAATGCAAAAATTTTAAATATGAAAACCTACAATTCCTACCTCTGAGCAGCACCTGCTGTCTCAGACACAGTTAGTGCCGCATCTCAGCTTTGCTTTTGCTCCTGAACCCCCAGTGCTGGCTGAAGGCCACTGTTACTTGCTGCCTTTTTACCAGCATCTACAAACTTGAGCCCTTAGGCCAGTGCACAGCGCAGCTGAGGTGACAGACTCAGAAGCCTGATGGCATCACACCCCGTGTAGCTGTGCTGCCAGGGACTGCAGGCAGCCCAGAAACAGCCCCACAGTACAGCCCTGCACTTGAGAGGTGTTCAGATAGTGCTGGCAGAGCAGGTACCACATGCCCATAACTGGAGCTGATCTACAGTTTATGCTTTGCTGTGTACCAGACTCCTACTCCTGAGGAATGTTTACCTTCCACACACAAAAATACTGCCATAAGGTGTGAATAAAATCAAGTCTCTTTTGTTTAAGAGGAAACACAGTGACTGGCTGATATTTTCCAACACTGCAATAATTTTATAAATATCTACTAAAAGAGATATAGAAAATACTACATAGAATGGTTGTTTATGTTTATCTCCTGTTATTCCATCATTTCCTATCACATACTTAGTACATTAAATTCCACATTTGGAAACACGCAAATAAATTTAAGTTTGTGTTTGTCTCTGAAGATACCATTATTTCCCTGTTAGGATTAAATCCAGCCCAGCAAAGACACTGTCAATGAGAAGCCACCTCAGCCTTGGTGTCCTTGCTGCAGCCTTCCCACATGGTTGTTGCAAGCCAGCACTGCTGCCTGTCCCCAGCATGCACAGGCACCTCTGCACTGGTGCTTCATGCACCATCCCCTTCTGAGCTGTCACACAGTGGGACACACAGCTTTAGGCTGGCTCTCTCTGGAAACAAGGAAACTCTTCTTAAAGCACACACAGTTCCACCATCCTGAAGATGGTTTTGACTGCTGCAATGCTTGCTTGCCCCAGGTAGAGCATTCATCTCCTTCCCTACGCAGCCTTCCCACATGGTTGTTGCAAGCCAGCACTGCTGCCTGTCCCCAGCATGCACAGGCACCTCTGCACTGGTGCTTCATGCACCATCCCCTTCTGAGCTGTCACACAGTGGGACACACAGCTTTAGGCTGGCTCTCTCTGGAAACAAGGAAACTCTTCTTAAAGCACACACAGTTCCACCATCCTGAAGATGGTTTTGACTGCTGCAATGCTTGCTTGCCCCAGGTAGAGCATTCATCTCCTGCCCTACACACTTCCATCCACAGAGGGAGAAGAACACATTTCCATTTCCAAGGATGAAAAAGCTAGAGCCAGCAGATCATTCTGGCTACATGCCCTCAGCTACATTTTATACCTCAGCTGGCAGCAGCATCTCTACCTTACCTTTATACAGAGTATCCACATTCTCAATAGGAAGCTGCTTCTTGGCAGCTGCTCTGCGATAGACCACGTGCGTTCTGCCTTCTCCCTCCTCCTGCTCCTGGGCCCCCTTCTCCAGAGGTTCAATGAAGAACTCATCCTTGTCTGTGCGGATCATACCAGCCTGCAGCGAGAGGGCAGAGATCGAACATTGCACGTTACTGCACAGGGAGCAGACATTGTGAGTAAACAGTGACAATATGCTTAAGCACACTTTAGTGCTCTCGAGAGAGCAATTAGGATGCAGAGAGGAAACCAGGAGAATCCTTTATTAGAGCAAAACGAAGCATCATTTCCCCAACTTGACAAGAAAGGACAAAAGCTACAACCTTTAACCAAAACGACTTCTCCTTGAACCACACAAGCAAAGTACAGGTCTAAGAATCTGTCTAGGAATTAAACTTCTCATTAGAAACCAGCTACAATGAAAGTTACTAGAACCTCTGCCAGGCCCAGACCAGTTCACTTGTGACTATCTCTGCTAAATAAAGGATCAGTTCAGCTCCATAAGGTGGTCCTGATGTGCAGTTTAACAGTCAAAAAATGCAGAGTAAGGCTTTCTGTTCAGAAACAAGATGGAAAAGTGCAACATCTTACATGCAAGGACCTAAGTTTTGTGACTTTTTTCCCCCCTGACACAAAGGGCTCAGCTGACAAAATGCTCTTTCAAGAATTAGCCATAACTAATTTTAAAAAGCTGTCAGTAGTGCAGTGCTAAGAAATAAAAAAATTATTTGGACTGGACCAGATACCCTGGTTTGAAAAAAAGGAGAATTTTACATTTCTCCAGAGCATCTCAAAGGAACATCACCCAAGTGATTCTCACCATGTTCCGGGGAAACACTCATAAAAACTGAAAACTTTAAGTCTTGTCATCATCTTAAAGCAGGTGAAACAACTTGGGAACCTGGACCACCTGCATTTGTGTCTTTCTGCAGTCCTACCCTACTGCAGAAGGTCACAGCAGCCAGTAGCTGGCTTGCAGAGGTGGTTGGCTTCAATCAATTTTTCTGCATATGTTTGCACATCTGTGTTTGAAAGCTTGAATTAATGAACACAAAGCTTCTAGATAGAAAGTTTTATTATTAACCTGAAATAAATTGAATCAATTATTATTGAGAGAAGATCCAGACCCAACCTGCAGAAGCTCCATCACGCTCTTTCTCACTCTGCCCACTGGTGACCCTGGAGCCACTGGACTTTCAAACTGGGCACAGGAGAATCTCCTGACACTGTGCCCCACTTCGTCTTGGTATCTGAGCTTCTGGAAGCCTAAATGCTCTACTGAGCAAGTCCTATCTCAGGATTCCATGAGGACCAGTTTGCCTTCTTTGAACCCAGTATCTTCACTAGAAACAAGTATCAGTTAAACACTCTTATCATAACCCAGCTCTAAAGTTCTCACACAACGCATATTTTTCTTCTACAAGCAGCAAACTAAATTCCTACTGCTATAAATACAGTATGTTCTTCGGTTCCTTCCGTGGAAAAATGTCAGGTTCATTTGTCATGTCTTAACTTACATTAAGCAAGATTTCCAGTCCCAAATTTCATATATATAATGTATACAAAAACAGATTGAAAGGGAAGGATTAAAGAAGCAAAATTATATCGAAGCAATTTAAACTGATACCATCCTGCCTGTATAGAGAAAACTGAATTTGAAATCTTGTCCTGTTTCTTCTCATCTAATTTAGATTCTACATCAGACACAAAAAAGGTGAGACAGGCTCAGCAGTTCAAGGAAGCTAAGACAACCAAGAAAATAAGCACTGAACCCAGAGAGACTGCAACTGATCTTTTACTGTTAAAAAGAATACATGAAAAATTCAGAATTTTTAATTCTCCTTTCAGTGTGTGTTTTAAATGGATAGACACACATTCTGGATGTTAAATAATATATTCAGAAACTTTAAAGTCTTTTTATGAGAAATGCATAACTGAAGATCAAGAAGGATGAAGCATTTGCATGCTCAGCTGCACAGGGTACAATCACATGCCAGGTATTTGCCCAGGAGAAACACAAAGAGCTCATGCAAAAAAATGTGATTTTGCTTTTTGCAAGTGAACTACATAGTTGGGTAGATGTTCATATGTATTTCTGGATTTATTAAACCTACTATTAACTAAGCAGCTAATACCAGATCTTAGCTAAAATGCAGACCATCATTCAGGATTCCAGGGGAGAGGCTGCTGTACACTGCATGCAGCAGCAGGCACTGATGGGAATTGGGAAGAATTAGATCTTCTAAGAAAATTAACAGACAGACTACTTCTACAACCAGTAGTTGAACTGATCAGACAGAAAAACAACTTTTATAGGTGAACTTCAGCTTTCAGGGCACGGTGACCTTTTGGAAAAGAAAAATCTAGTAAGAGTGAAGATTCCCCCCAGCAGAGATGAAGGTGACACCCTAGGATAGACTGCAAGACTGAACAAGACATATTTGTGGTTCCCACAACATAAACCAACAGTCAAACACTGATGTTTCCTGCAGATTATTATACCTGGTACTGGCCCTTTTGCATGCAGGGGGGTTCCTGTGGCACTGAATGCTGCCAAATAGCAGGCCATCCATTAGGTGCTACTCAAATAGACACAACAGTCCCCTGTAAATCCCCAGGGCAATATCCTCCCTAAGTCTGTTGAAGTGTAGAAAGGCAGGAATTTAACCTTCAAACATAGCTGAATATATCTTTTCTAATTTTAATCTTGGACTAAAATAACTTTGTCTCTTACACTGGAATTTCTCTCTTCCTTTAGTCCTGAGAAACACATCAATAATACTTGGTCAGAATTTCGAGGAAAGAGT
>NW_009951919.1:440723-474766 GCF_000747805.2 Chaetura pelagica | reverse complement strand
AAAGAGTGTGTGTTTGAATTGTAAAAGAATTCTATAATTTCATGTATTGTACATCCTACACAGTCTTTGATTTAGCCAACATATTCTCATGAAATAAAATAAGAAAAAATGTCTGTTTAAGACTTGAAGAAGAAAATTCATTTAGGTGGCAAGGCAGAGTTCCTACAGCAATCCACAGTTCAAGCCATCTGCCTAATAACATACCCGCAGTTATAAATGATTCATTAAGAAATATGTGGGGCTCCTGAATGTCTCCACCACACATTTCCTTGCTGCTTTGAGCAAGACGTTTCACCTCCTTACTTTCATTTTTCCACCTCTCAACCAGCATAACGACAGTCTTGCAGGATAATTACAAGGCCTGATTTGTTATGTTTTTGGCCAAGTGCTTTGAACATGAAAAGCTCAAGACAAATTGCCTAATGCATTTTTTCTGATACTACTCAGAACACTCTCAAAAAGACATCATGAAAGGGAGATTTCTTTCCGTCAACACCATCAACTCAACACCACTGTTGTGCAAAGCCAAACAAGAAACACAAAGGCACCATGGGTTTGTCCATGCCCTTCACCCATCAGTCCTACTCTTATCCGTGGACATCATCACCCCTGTGCTAGCCTGTCATGCCAAGACAACTGTCAGACAACCAAGTTTATGATAACACCAGAAGGCATTAAAGTTGTTGCAACTTCCTGGAGAAGGCCTCTGGGTAACTAAACCAGAAATGCTGTATTGTTTGAGCAATCTGTGCCTTCTCTTCCACACAGCATAGACTGGAAGGAATTCAGGAAATCCTTGGGTCGTCATCCGGACATCTGCTCCAGGGGATGCAAAAGCAGAATCAAGCCTCTGAATTACCTGTTCAAAACTTGAGGAAACTGAAGAATAGAAGTTGCTTTCATGGACTAGGAGCTTAAAAGTAACAGCTAACAACAGTGTTTTTCTATCCTATATTGCTCCTCCTCCCTCCCAGGACTGCTGACCTTCCAGAGGTTATGGATTTGCGGTGCCTCCCCTGTACTACCCCCTGCAGCCACACGGTGTGTAATTCAGCACTAGGAGTGAGATTCAGCATCTCTGTGGAAAGGAATTCCAATTGTGGAAAAAAAAGCTGCACTCTTACCTCTTCTCTTCCTCTTCTGGGACTTTTAACTTGAAACTGAAGAGAATGTGGGAATATTGCTAAATAACAATGGCAGCAGCCACTGTGTCCTGTGACTAATAAAAATACAAATTAATTGAAAAAGTGTTTGCCTTTGGAATGCACCAAACTGTAGCAAAGATCCTACAATATCCCACTATTTCCCAAAGCTAGACATCCCCAGGACTTCTTTCCAAGGGTTTTTAGATCCCAGCTGAAAATTCCCCAAGTCAAGCAGTGCTTAGCACTCGTTAATACGCATTAAAGACTAGAGCACTTAATCAAAAGGAAACTGCAGTTCTGAGAAGCAAAACCTCTGCTAAGGTTATCAAGGTGGTTATTTAGAAGTGAAAGCCACACTGGAAAAAATTCACAAGGCTAAGAGTGACTGTCCTGTCTTAATTAAGACAATTATTGCATTGATAAGACACAAGTGAGTCCATTGGAAAACAGAAGGCTGGGATTTAGAGCTTCCAAGGACCAGAGGATCTATGTAAACTGGCAATGGCAATAGCCACATGGACCCTTTTCTACCACTCAAGCTTTACAAGACAAGTACCATGTGTCATCACGTCACCATCTCCACTTGGGGCTTTCTGCCCAGGGTGATTACACTAGTCCAATCTACCCCAATGAAGACCTCCTCTCCAGCCCAAGAGACCTGCCAACAGTTTGTCACTGCATTGCAGAGCTCAGCTGAAAAGCAGGTTTCTTCTCCAGTCCCCTCAACATCTCTTGCATTTCTAAAAACAATCTTTAAAAGTATAATTTGACAGAAAATCTGCCTGGCATATTTAGATCTACAGAACATTCCAGGTTTTAGAGCGTTAGCTCTTGTGGATAATTAAATGTCTCACTTGTTCTGCACTTGGTGAGCAACTTAATTGTCTCCTCATTCCCATTCCCATCACAGCTCCCTGTTCTAGGCTGTAATGAAGTAACCCATCTAGCTGCTGCTTCAGGACTCCAGAGCATCAGCCCATCCTGTAACTGCAGGCTTAATTAATGTTCATTTTCTTCCTCATTAGTACAGCTTTACAAAGTTGCCATATAAAGGCAGATTTATTTCCCAATCTCCAAGCACATGATACAGATAGGAAGCTAAAATTAAACATGAACAAACCTGAAATTAATATTAAAAAATCCAAGTCTTGTTTAGTTAATTAAATCAGCAACTTCTAGAAAACAGTGTTTCAGAAACTCTTAGAAATGGTATTTCTGTAAATAGAGAGAGCTCTATTTATTTTATTATTCAGAAAAAGGTAACCAACCATGACAAACCTGTGCATGAACACTCCCAAACACAGCCCTGAATTTCAGGTGATTTTCTTGAAACCAAAGGGAGGTTGAAACTATTTGACATTTAACTCCAGTGCCTGGGCTAGGAACATGCACTCCTGGCAACGCCCATGAAACCTCCAGAGGGGAACCTGCAATATAGGATCCTCCTAACCATCAATTCTCAGAGAAGCACAGAGATTTGGAGTAGACTGAATAGTTGCCAAAAAAATACTCTGTAGATTACTTGAAAGAGAAAATATTTGTATTTGCAGGACAGAATGCTGGACAAGATCTGATTCTGCTTGTATATCAGTGTGCCTGTAGTCCAAATCCACAGCTACTATACCCTTGACCAGAACTGGCTCTAGCATAGCAGAGAATTTGAAACCAAATTCCAAGTGTTATTTTAATTTGAGCTCCTTCTCTAGGTCTTAGAGCCACAGGAACAAGCTCTTTCCAAGCAACAACAGATGTGTCCTCCCAACACTTAAGTATGGAAATATCACTAGTTTGATTCCATTAGAATGGACCTCGTGCACCAGGAGCTCTGATGACTGCAGCAAGATCACCCTGCAAGTCTACAGCAGAAGTGAGGATGTAACAAACCTTCCAAACTCATCCCTGCCTGCAAAGGATTCCAGCATTTTCAGCTGAGCACACACACAGCAATGTATTCATTCCCAATCACATAGTATATTGGCTCAGGAACAGACTTGTTTTGTGTTTTATTTCCATTCAGCTTAATTCATATATAACAATGGCGAGGGGGAGCTTCTTATGTCATATTTGCATTTGATTCCTTGAGAATATGCCTCTAACTACTGAAGCACTGCAGAAGAATTGTGCAGTGCTGCAAATTCATCTTTCTTTTACTGTAAAAGGAGTTACTGAAGGAATTGTAGCAAACATTTGGAACATGGTGCCACTTACTGTGCTGTGTGCTGCTGATGCCCTAAAGCTACACTGATTTATTCAGTCCCAGGCTGGATGGAGAAGGAGAGAAAAGTAAAGTTTTTTTAAAACATATATATTTTTGTTACTTGTAGTCTAAAGGAGTATTTTTCAGCTTTTTTTCAAATTGGTTCACAATTAAATTCCTTTATTTTCATATATTCTCAAAAAATGCAAGGGGGAAATACGCATACATAACATACGTATACTTATATACATCCATTACATATATCAATACATAATATAATATACAGACTGAAAAAGAGGCAGAGCCTGCTGGGTAACCCTATGAAAGCTGCATGTGACTTAGGACTCCTGTTTATCCTCTGCAGAATGTGGTTAAGGTCACATTTTTCATGCACTTTGAGATCTTCTAGTGAAAGGCACCACAAGAGCTATTCATACCCAGAGTTCTCCCATCACAGGCTGCTTTCCTACAGCCCCTGCAGCTCAGGGGAGATGGATTTCCAGCTACACATGCATCTATAAGCTTCCACTGCTACCAAAAATAAAGTTTTGTCCCTGGAGCCCAGCTTAGTCACTACACTACTGCAGGTGTGATTAATAGCAGCAGTAGGACAAATCTGCAGCTAATATGACCTGAAGTTAAGAGAATTGCACTAGTTTATAGCAGATGAGAATGTGGACCCAAATCTTGCATTTGTATGGTATTGGTTTAACTCATTTTAGAAACTCGAAAGGGTTTTCTGTGGTTTTGAGGAGACACAATAGTGAGACAGACTGTGTCTCATTCTCACTGAGCTATCAAGAAAACAGACACAATTAAAATGATTTCACAAAACAATGCCAGCAGATTTCAAGACAAGCATCCTGGCCACAGTCCCTGCCTTTTACCAGTGGACAAGGCTAAAAACATTGCTTCCAACTTGTCTGCCTTTACAAGAAAACTACCAAATTCTCACATCTGTGATTCAGTGCCCATGGCCAGCAGTACTTGATCCAGGGCCATGACCCTGAGCACCACTTGACTTCAGCAAATCTCCTGCTTCTGCCCCCACAACCTGCCCCATCCTAGCAGCTGCTCACCTCTGAGTCATGGTAGATCACAAGAGGCAAATTTCACTATCAAGAAGTTAAGGTAATACAAAAAAACCCCATGACTTTCTGCAAAGTGTGTATCTGTGGCAAACAGGGAGTACAACCGCAAATGTGCAACACAGATTTTGGAGCAGGCAAATCCAGAGCAGACTTCCCTGCAGCTGCTATCCAGGGAAAGAGCATCACACCTCTGACAGGTTGTCTTCCACCTTTCAGATGTTTTTCAGACCACCTAACTGAAGGAACCTCATTTCTGAAGAGTTCAGCTGCAAGAGCTGTTACAATTCTGTAGTTTTTTTAATGGAAACAAGCAGTTCTTTTAGCTAACATAATGCTGAAGCAAGAACATTTTGGCTTGATGTTCACAGGTATGTGCAATTCCAAGTGGGAAAGAGGCAAGTTATTAAATAGTTGTTAAGAATGAAAATGATAAATGCAGCATTTCTTGCAGACTCAGGGGATTGTAAACTTGATTGCTGTTTTTGCAAGTAGGGAATAGTAATTGCAGTTCCCTGCAACAGACTTTCTCAATTTTAATCTTTCAAGGAGGAAAAGCATGAATATCAAGTCCATGAATTTGCTAACAGCAAGATCCAAAAGTATTAACTTTCCCAATTTTAACCCAAGGAACCATTTGAAACAAAGCGTTTCTGAGGTCACTTTGACAAGATGCATAGTAGAGTCCTACCCTCAGCAGTAAAAATGAATTAACATTCTGCAAGAAAACAAAATCAGTCTGACTGGAAAGCTCTTGAGCTCAAACTCTCACAAAATGGGATGATTGCTACACAAGTTTCTTTTCAAAAATATATTTGCTTAAGGCACAAATCACCACCCACTGAAGTCAATGGGTGTCACATTCATAAATCTCAAGGCCAGGATTCATAAACGATTCATAAATATTAAAGCAGTTTAGTCTGACTTTCTGTATAAGATAGGCCAAAGACTTTCACCAAAGTATTGCTGCAGCCTCCCCAAATCAGTCTTCATCCTGAATTCAGTAGGGCTGGATCAGATCCATTAATGGGTAGGAAATGGAATTTAGGTCTTTGCTATGGTAAACAAGATAAAAGGAGCCAGACTACAAACTTCACAAAAAGGTTTACTATATTAAAAAAG
Organism: Chaetura pelagica; assembly: GCF_000747805.2. Lineage (NCBI taxonomy): Eukaryota > Metazoa > Chordata > Aves > Apodiformes > Apodidae > Chaetura > Chaetura pelagica. Next base: position 469,214 of record NW_009951919.1, on the reverse strand, counting down.
TTTAATATATTAAATTGAGTTGAAACTTTGCATTTAAAGTAATTCAAAATTACATTCTAGAAATCCTGAATCTTCCCTTTAGAAGATATCCCTGCAGCAACATTTCATATTCCAAAGGAATATGTGAGCTGCAAAGCACAACCTGCAGGGCAGCAGGAGCCAGCTCTGGCCTGAGCCATTCTCATCTCCTCTTCCTCTGCTGTGTTCCACCACCCCTTCTCAAACAGCAGCTCCAGTGCCCACACAACCACACAGCAAGCAGGTCCCAGAAGCTTACCCAAAATCACTATCCTAGAAAGACATGCACGTTGGTAGAACCCATGTCTCCCTGGTCCACACCTTCTGACTTTAGCTACTCCAGTGAAAACAAGACCCCAGCAGGTAAATTTTCCCACCTGGGAGAGTGCATCTCACATCCACTTTGCACTGTTCCATGCAACAGCTCATAACCCAAATCCAGCCACAGGTCCAGTCGTGACCAACACAGTTACTCATGGCTTGGAAATCAAAGTGGATCCTGTTCTGCTAAATGCAAGTTTTACTTGAGCTGGATGCTCATAAAGGTGAGGGGGAAAAAGCACAAAAGTTTGCTACAGCTGAGGCTTTTTTCCTTTCCACATTCAATAGATGGGCTTATTTTAACCTTACTTCTCTTACCCTATATTGGAGAAATGAACCTGGAAAGGAGTAATCCAAATGAAAGAACGAAAAACTAATGAGATACAAGTTTTCAATTTCAAACTGCCCTCAGTTGCAGGCTCCCAGTACAAGATGTCAACAAAGTGCAAGATTCAGTACAGAAACTAAAATAATTAGTCCCTGGAGGAGCAGGCTTATTAAGAAGGATTAAATCAAAGAATTAATGTGCACTATTTGTCTAAATGACAAAGAGGAAGGGAGGCATATGATAGCTCTCCAAGATCTGAAAGCATAGAGTGAAGAATTGATTACTGATGAGAAAAGCTTGGATACACCAGAAAAATAAGAAATGAAACTCTGATAGAAATTTTAGCCTGCAACATTCTAGGAAGCCAGGGAGCTTAAAAAAACCAAAACACTCTAAAGCTTGTCCTTAAAAATCTTTACATTAACATTCCTTACCTTGCACTAGTACCTACAGCTCAGGGAACAGGGCTGAGACATTGCATTTTAGCAGACTTCTGTGGAGAAAGAAAGAACATTGGCTGACCCCAAACCAGTCTCGGGTAAGTCAGCAATAGCTGGTGATCAGTGCCCTTGGAAAGGCAAAAATCAAACATGAGCTGGGCCTCTTTTGTGAGCCTCTTGCTGGAGCAAAGGGAGCCCAGCTTGTCCCAAGACTGCTTCACCCTGACTGAGCCTGCAAGGCAAAAGAGGAGCTTCAGGGCAGTGGGAGCTTGGCTGTAGCTGGAAAGAAGCTGGAGACTCTCCATCCTTAACTTCACAGGCCAGCCACAAAAATATAAGCTGGAGAGGTCACTCAAAGACACCTGAAGCAACCTTCTCGCTGCTACAAGTGTAACTGCACTCCCATATAAATGAATACCATTCCTTAAGGGCATTCATATGACAATTTCACTGCCAAAGCAAATGCCATGGATCTCGTGGCATGTCTAGAGGTCTTGTAGGAAGCACTGGGAAGTAACTGGTCCTCATGGTCATTGTGTGCAAGACAACAGAGATTCTGAATGTTAAGTTGCAAGTTGAAACCAGGAGTTTCATCATTGCATTGATTCAATGTTTCCAGTCTGATGAAAGGACAAGTTAGAGAGACAGGACACAGCTGAGGAAAGGAGCTGTGGATTCAGTGGAAACAGAAACAAGAGTTTGGATTCACTAGACATTGGGGAACACTCTGGAGTAAAATTTGTAAAGAAGAGACACAAGATACACTGAGACAAATGGAGCCATTAAAGGATATACTCCCTGAAAATAGGAGAGTACGGAAAATAAATGCAAATGAAGAATCATAAACCAGCTTGTAAAACTTTCAGAACTACTAGAAACCAAACCACAGACCGTGTCAGTGGGTTCAAATATTCACACCAGTGGAACTGCGTTAGGGCCACCACACATTCTGGTAAGTTTACAAGTGATGTGTTTATTTAGACAATACTATTACCACAAAAGATATAAAGTAAGTTATTCAAGGGATGGTTTCTACACCTTACATTTCTTGTATAAAATAATGTGGATTTCTTATTTAAAGTTGTCTGTAAATCTCATGAGATTGCATTATAATTCAAGCAGATATTACTACTTTAGACTACTGGGCAGAGAGAAAATTTTTAAAAATGTAGCTCTCCAGCCAACAACAATGCTTACAAATTTCTCAAAGTCAATTGTCCAAATATAGTTACAAGAACCACAAGCCAGGAATCTAGATCAAGGCAAATATTATAGTAAGAAAGCCAGTTATATCCCCTTATAAATGTAAAACATTTTGGTTTTCAAAATAAATCATATAATCTGTATCAGCTCCACCACTCAAACCAACATCGTATTATTGCAATCATCTAAGTCCTGCCTAGAGAAGGAACAAACACCCAGCACAAGGCAAAACACAAGCTGCTCTGTGTTTCTTGAAAGCATCTAGGATACTGAGGAGGATAACCCATCAGTGACATGGGGGCATCTAGGGCCTGAGAGTGAAGCTTCCGTCGTCCAGAAAACAGGAGGTTCCAATTCACTCTTGTGCATCCCAGACCACACAGATGAACACACTGGTAAGACATTGCCATATGACCAGTAATCCACTGAGCTTCACGATGAAGTTCCAGCACTTCTGAAAAATTACAGAGGAAATTAAAAAAATCCTCACTTTTCCACCTCAAATTCCTTGCTAACTACACAATTCAAGGTACAGATAGAATGGTCATGGTCCCAAGAGACACTCTTCAGGAAGATCAGGGAATGAACATACAGGAGACTGTGATTGACAAAAAAACATTTTTGCAGAAGTATTTAACCAACTTACACATCTTAAAAATCCCTAAACTAGTTACTTCCAACTCAGGTGAGGGATGAATGACTATTCCAACAAGTTCAATGAACATCTTCTCTTACTTTACAAAGTAAACCAGCACCAAAAATAAATAAATAGAATGTTTAAATATGGAATAAAAAAACACAAGTGGCATTATTGATCTGTTATGCAAGTTAGTGGCATAGCTGCATTGAAAACACTGGATTCAGGATGCCTGCAAATGCAACTAAACTGAAACATTTCCAAATAATTTGAATGTGAATGACCAAGGTCCCAAAACTACTTCTCATTTCAGCAAGGAGACTGAATATTTGTTTAAATATGAATGAGAAAGGCAGAGGAAAAAATTATGGTGCAATATGGAATACCTGGAAATCATCTCTTCATTTCACAATAAAGAGAGTATTAATTAAATTAAAACATTATTTCCTCTGCCTCTCTCTGCCTAAAACAAATCACAGAGTAACTCCATGGTTTTCATTCTCCAGCTGGCATCTTACAGCGAATTAAAGATCTTTAATACAAACAGTGAGGAGCCTCAGAACCTCCAAGGTGCTCCAGAAAGAACAGAAGCAGGTCTGGACTTCTTGGTCTTGGAATCCTGCCAGACCAAAAGACTTTATCAAATTAAATGCCCAGAGGATCCTAAAGGGAAAAAGCTTTTTTTTGTTTATCTGTTTAACTAGTGATACTACTTCGTATTTACAGGTTGCATTTCTACTGGTAGCTTTTTGTTTTCACAAGTCTATGTTCCAGCTGACCCTGGTTTCACAGTATTTACACCTACTGCGACAGTTTTACAACCTGTTGTAGCTGCCCCACGCAACAGCCTAGCTGTTCTTTTGGTTACACCATCAGGTTTCAGAGCTCTCCTCCAACAGGTTTCAAATTCTATTTGGGTACCTCATCTCTATGGTAACTGCCAACGCCACAAAGCCTCGCAGCACTGTGCTGGAGGAAAGCAATCCAGCAACCCCTCATCCCTCACTGGGGAAATGGGATGGAGGAAAACTAGGTGACTTGCCCAAGGATATGCAGGAATTCTGTGGCAGAGATGGGAAACCAGGTACCCTGAAGGCCTGGTTCAGAGCATGACCCGCAAGATACTCTTTTCTCTCCCTACCAGCAAAACCTCACACTCCAAGTGGCTCACAGCCCTAGAGTCACTTCCCATCACAGTGTGGGTCTTGGTTTACACAGCAGGAGCCTTAAGTGATGTGCCATTCCATGCTCTGTCCCTTTGCTGCTCTGCTGCAAAGAGTCAGTCAACAAAACCCCTCTCTTCCAGCCTCTTACCACCAGCACGGGCAGGTCACTGCAGTGCAATGAGGAGCTTGACACAATTAGGCTTTCATGGGACTCATCTGAACTCTGGGGAAGCAGGAATTTCACAAATCCATAAAGGTTGTTTTTAAAAGTTTTCCAGATTTTATCATTTTTCACACAGTCTGCAGTTCTCCTCCCTGGCTTTTGAAAAACGAAACACAGCTGCTCTTTGGATCCCAGCTGTGCCTTTGGGCAGCAGGCAGAGGAGGCCTGGTGCTCAGCCAGGGTAGCCAGTGTCACCCTGAGCTGCCTGGCACTTCTCACCAGCCAGGAGGGACCCATTCCCCTCACCACCATGGCAGGCTGTGGTGTTGTAGCTCCTGCTGTATCACACTATTTCTGAACTATTCTGTTTGGATCTGCTCTCCCGAGGAGAATCAGTGTGGAAAAATGAATGTACACATGAAAGATGGTGAGGAAGATACAAGAGAAAAGCCTAATGAGAGTTGGATTTCCTCCCATTTTAAGGCAGTTTTCTTTCTTGTTTTTTTTACTTCAAGTTGTTGTTGTGTTATTTTTGGTCTGTTCTAATGTTACCCAGGCTCCTAACAATTCTCAGCATTTTATTTTCACATTCATCTTTTCCCCAGGTTCTGAACATATTTTCTGCCTTTTCTAAAAGAGCTCACTGGGTTTCATGTAGTTGCAGAACAGATGGCACAACACTTCGATTTGCTTTAGTAAACGGACAAACCCGGTTGCTTTGTTCTCTCTTTGCATCTGCACTGGGTGGAGAGCTCTGCCTCTGTGAGCCAGGTGGCCAAGGACAGTAATGCTGTGGCCACCAGCTGGCAGCAGGACAGGGCCTGGCACTCCCTGAATCTCCTGGAGCTGCACCAGCCCTTGGGCAGCACTGGTGGGTACAAACATGGCATCTCCCAGTCAGCAGCACAAGAACCAAGCACAAACCACCACCTTTGCCCCAGGTCTACAGAAATAACAAACCTTGGAAAAGGATTAAAGCAGAAGGGGAGGAAGGGAGAATGAAGAGCACAAAAGAAAAGGATACACTGACTATCTGAGAAGAGCCTGAGGACAAGAACTGTCATTTTTAGCCATATTTCAACCTCTTAAGCAGCCTTCCATCAGTCAGAATTACAGTGTGTGGAAGGAACTTGTTCTTTCTTGGAAAGCCAGAGGCCACTCAGTCTCATGACAGCAGACTGTGTCCAGACCCAGCTTCTGGCACAGAGTATGGAGCAGTGAGAATTAACCCCTGGTCTGCTGAGAGCTCTCCTGTGGTGGCAGACACACACCAGCAAGTCAGTCCTGGAAGTCTGACTAGTGATGGATGAAACAGGTTTTCCTTTGATAATCCAGGTACAGTTGGTCATATCAGGCTTATAGAGAGGACTCTACTCATTCTTCTGGTGGGCTCTTCTGTGCCCAGAATGCACAAACATACAGGGCCCACTGTGACATCTCCAGGGATGTCCATATGTTAGTGGTCCAGATTTCTTCTGGGCACAAGTGCCTCATCAGAGAGATGATGATGAGTTCATATTTCCAAATGATCACATCAGCAACCAAACATGCATTTTAAAGAGTTCTGGGCTATAAAAACTTTGTCTTCCTACAAAGGTTTAAAATTCAATGGCAATCCTTCCAGCCCTCAGATGTCAAGCTTGCCTTCCTCTTACTTCAGGCTATCAGTCTCCTTCTGCACAAAATCACCAACCTATTTCAGAAGGACCAAAGGGAAGTACTTCAGCCCGCTTGAACTCACTAAGGAATTGTCAGATACCCATTTCTGGTTTCCATTTAGGTTAATATCCACTTAGAAATATGGTAAATTATGATGAGAATGAGATGTCATTTTTCAACCCGTGGGGATCAATTCAGAGGAGGAAGAGAGGAAGAGAGGAAGTATAAGGAAGGTTAATTAGCCCTGAAGTCTTGGGAAAAAAACACAGCACTTGAAGAGAGGGGATTATTAAAACATCTCTGTGCTCCCAGAGCTCAGCCTACTTCTGGTTTTACATTGGGCTTGTGATATGCAATGTACTACATTTGGGATGTCTTCGCTTTGTCATCCAACACTAATACAGATAAAAAATGAAAGGTACTAACACATCCTGGTTATAACACATCAGTACGCCCATGGGAACCAAATTATTTTAGTGTTAACCAATTTGATCATCCACTCACTAACTTCTACATTCCTACACATGTTATATTTGTCAAACTGGCCACTAGAGATACTGACAATTAACCAGAGCTCTGGCAGAAACAATCTTGGGTGGCTACTTTGTACCTTGGGCAAATAGGAAGACAAAAAGAGAGCAGAGTAGTGAAGGTCAACATTTTTCTATTGATTTTTTAAGGGTTTCTTACAGAGTTTCTGCTGAATTTTTATAGTATATTGGAGGAAAAGAAAAAGTCATTTTAGTTCAATCTTATGGGAATTTTAATCTTTTTATATATATTTTACTCCCTTAAAGTCCCTTCTTGCACCTCAAAAGAGTGAACAAAACTTTGCTCTTCCCCTCCCCCGCCCCCATCTTAGAGAGATTTTTCAAAATTAATCATAGACTCATAGAATGGTTTGGATTGGAATGGAACTTAAAGATCATCTACTCCCAACCCCACTACATGGGCAGGGATACTTTCCACTAGACCAGGTTGCTCCAAGCCCCATCCAACCTGCCCTTCAACACTTCCAGGGATGGGGATTCCACAACTTCTTTAGGCAAGCTGTGCCAGTGTCTCACCACCCTCAAGCTAAAGAATTTCCTTCTAATTCTAACCTAGATGTCCCCTCTTCCAGTTTTAATCCATTACCCCTTGACCTCTCTCTACAAGCACTTTTAAAAACCTCCTCCCTGGCTTTCCTGCCCCTTCAGGCACTGGAAGGCAGCTATGACATCTCCCTGGAGCCTTCTCTTCTCTAGGCTGAACAGCCCCAACTCTCTCAGCCTGTCTTCATAGGAGAAGTGCTCCAGCCCTAAAGCTAATTACATTTTTAATATAAGAATAACTTCAGCTCTCTTGCAGGCAGCTACTAAAGTGAATCACATGATTATGCAAACCACCAGCAATATTTTGGTGCCAAAAATACAACTCAGCAGAGAGATGTATAAATACTGGCCAAACCTTGGAAAATTAGGGTTACAGCAACAGACAACAGAACTCTCCTTTCAGCAGCAATTCAAATTGCCATCCTTTTTTACTTCCTTGGAAAGGAATCTTTGAAGAAACAAACATTTCTTCAGCTTCTGCACCATCCTTTTTTTTGTTTCCGTCTCACAGGGGAAACTAAATCACACCTTAAAAATTCTCCTAACATTTCCTTTCAGAAAGCAAAGTCACTTGCCATGGCCAGAGCTCCCAGTGCTCAGCTCCTCTGCCTGAACAGTGGCGGGGCTAGAAATGCAAAAAACCTCAAAAGCTATAAAATTCATGTAGCAAAAATTAGTCACTGGGACTCTATTCTCCAAGACTTGAGTGTGACACTGGGCACAAGTCAAAGATGTGTGCAAGCAGAGGGTTTTCCAATTTTACAAGTGATCCATGGGGGAAAAATTGCCCGTTTGCTTTCAGACTCCTTTTTTGCACTCCACCAAGGCAAACTTGGGTATTTGTACATTTCTGGTCAGTGCTCCTACACATTTTATTGACAGCTAAAATTAATATACAGGGACTCTTAACTACACTGTATTGAAAAAAGAACTGAAATACAATTCTATATTTGTATTCATAAAAAAGTAAGTAAACTTGCTTTTCAAACCTGGACCTAATCTTTCCTCAGTGAAACACACATGCAAAGAACATCCAGGTATCTTGCATGCACATCTACTTCTAAAACAACAGCTTGACATCAGGAAGCCCCTGTAAACTTAATGGTGAATAAACCAAAGCATTAAATTAGAATATCAGTACCACTGACCAAATTTGCACTGCAAGTACAGACACAGCTCAGCACAGCCCATGTGATCACACTATCTAATGTGAGTATAATATGTTTTAAAAGCATTTAATTAATAAGGAAAACATGTGGATGGAGAAGTCTAGAAAGAGACTCCTCCACCTGTCACCTTTTCCTCCAGTCTCACTCACTAGAAATGCCTGCAATTCTTCTTAGCAAGGAAAGGATTAACCATACTCTTAATTCTTGCTGGAAACTCCTAAACCAGAATAGCCAGCATTCTTAATATCAAGACATATGGCTATAGCAAAGACCTTGGACACTGCTTAAAAAAAAAAATCACATCCCTTCATTGAGCACTCACCTAAGGTTCTGCAAACTTATTCTATTGCTATACAGAAGATGAGCAAGTTAATTGGCTTAACTTTATCCATTTGTTCTCCACTGATCTGTTTTGCATGTTTGCAGTTGAAAAGTGCAGATAAGATCTAGGTGCTCTTAAGTGAGCAACTGCTCATTAATAATACATACAGGTTTATTGCAATTTGTTCTTCCTCTTTGCTTTGGCCCAAGCATGAGGAACTGTGCACTGAAAAAAAGGATTCATATTTTTGTCTTTTTGTGCAGGTCAGACTGCACAATGTACCACCACTGCACACCCCATTTGAAAATGCATAATGTGAAGTCAAAACAGGGTTATATTCATCTCATCTATTATTAACCAAGAATCTTCTATACAGATTTGGGTATATGTTTACTCTGAAAACCTACATACTGCAACCTACAGTTAAGAGCAATACTAGACACCTACATGCACAGAGAAAAAGCAGGAAAAATTCTGCAAATCAAATGAGCAAATGCTAAATAGATCCTATTATTTTGCTTTGACTCTGTTGCAGTGGAAAAGGAAGAATAAATCATGAACCGGCAGCATTATCATTTATTTTGCTGAAGTAGCTTAGGAGTAAAGAGTTAGGCATTACATTAATATAAAACTCACAAACTGCTTGTGACCAAACTACAACCCTGCACACAGGAAAAGATAAAAAAAACAAACAAACAAACAGACCAGGAGTGGGGTAAGCATTGGGTAGTCAGAAAGAACTACAACCTGCCAATATGCAACAGCTGGAGAGCCTGAGCACACTGAAGTCCAGTGTAGCTCCCCAGGTGCCCATGGCATCACTGCCACGAGCTGCTTCACAGCTCAGGACACCCCAGGCCAGGCACCTGCCTGCTGCAGCCTGCGTAGACACCACAGAATGATTTCAGTTGGAAAAGACCTTTATGATAAGAAGTCCAACTGTAATATGCACAACCCTGGGCCCAGAGCCCCAGAGGCTAACTCCAGATGGGAGGCACATGTCAGGCTGAGGGCATAACCATCCACAAAATTATGAAAAAGCAACATGGGTTACAGGAGATTGCCAGTTATCAATTCAAATGCAACAAATCATCCCTGTGGGCGATGTTATTTCAAGTGTCTACCTGGCAGGGCAGCAGCTGAGGCTGGGAGCACAGGCTGCCAGTCTGGGCTTTCCTGAGGTTGCACTTCAGTGCTCATCCAACAACGTCAATTAATGTTGGGGTAAATTACACACATTTTGTGAAGTTCTCATGGGATTTTAAATTGCTTTTATAAAGACAACCTGATCACTGAGACAGACTGGAAAGAGAGGCAACAAAATAAGGTGTTTCATAGGGTCAGCATCACTTCCCAGCTTGCAGGAGTCCCCAACCCCAGCACAGTGTGAGGAGCCTGCAGAGGGATTTCGGGCAGCAAATCTGGCAGAGGCAACATGCAGCACCTTGTCAGATAAGCAGCAGTACACATGTCTAATGCCTTTAATTTTGTGTGTTTCAATCTGGTGCATTAATAAAGACTATTATAACGGGTAAAAGAAAGATTGGAGCAATTTCTACAGATCAGTGTGCTTGGAAGTATTACATTAGCTTTGGGTTGACAAGATTTGTGAAACCTGTAGAAAGGATATTTGAAGGTAACTAATTCTTGCTTCTGTGAGACTGAGTCAATGCTGTTTAAAAATAACCAACCACCCCACAAACTAGCAATCTACTGATGTACAATTTGATAATCAACGAATCTGACATGGGCTTGTTCTGACCCATTATTAGGACCAGAGAAGTCAGAGTTCCTCTTCATTCACTCTGCAAACTTAGGACTGAAAAAGTCAACACTAGAGTCTGGTAACATTCCATGATGGAGACAGCCTTTGTATATTGGTTACTATGAAAACCAGAAGTTTCAAAGTAGGTAGAAGACAGGAATAAACTTGACAGTTTATTTTTGTTAATGAAATTGCTACATCTGCCTTCTAATGAAATAATGTTTTGGCAGAAGAGCTGGCCAGAACAGGAAATTCTGGCATATATTACAATATTCTCATCTACTCATGAATTAGAAAACCTTAGAATCTTAGTCAACTCTTTCAACAAAGCAAAAATCAGCAAGTTTCGATAATCTAATCAAAGAGCAAAAAAATAAATCCGCAATTTCTTTGTCCAGTGTAACAGCTGAGCTTCTGAACATCAACTGCTCACTACAAATTACTTGTGAATGAGCTATAAAGTAAGGATTGCTGACAGAAATTATTTGGAGCAAATTTTAATTAACGGAATTCAAGCAAGTCATGCTTTGTTCCCAGGGAATTATAAATAGAAAAAGGTGACATTCATAAAATAAATTCTTCTTTATGAATTATTCACCCAGTCCTAATACCTTTTCAATAATTTTCCATCTGTTCTCTAGAACCTAGCATGAAAAGTTCAATTCCATATTCATTAAAATAAACTTACTGTGCCTGAACCCTGAAGGAAAGCACACAAGCATTGGTCATTACAGTTGACTCTTCTGCATCTGAAAGTCCTGTTCTACACAAATGCAGAATCTGTTACACTACCTGTGGTTTAAAAGACATACCAGCACCTGGATTACAAGTGTTATCCTTCAAAAGAAACTAAAGATCTCTGGGCATGACCTACTGACCTAATTCAAGACAATCACTGGCAAACTTAAAAGACATCACCTCTCTCCTGGCTGGCTGTCATAAATCTCAGGAAGAAGCCCCAGATACAGGCCTTTTCCCTTGCCATGTGAAAGAACACACCTAAGTTGAGCCACAGGCTACAAGGTCATAAACTTTCCATGTCCTGATCCTCCCCTTGCCCTTCATCACCACTTTGGTCTGTCCTCCAACCAGAACAGGAAAGACGCTCCTGAAGCAGCAGCTCTCTCAGGCCACACTGCCAGGATGCAATCACAGACCCTCTGGTGATTTAAGAACATAAATCCTACAATGGAGGCAAGCAAACTGAATCTATTCCCTGACCTCTGCTTGGGGAAAGCACTATAGTGATGAATGAAGAGGAACTGGAGCTGCTGCAATCTGCATTACTCACAGTGGAGAGTTCACTTCTCCCCCATTAGTAAATACAAAAATATGCAGTTTTATTGGCAGCCAAATAGCCAGGCTGTGGTCCTCAGAGGATAATCTGGCACTCAGTGGTGCAAAGTTTCTCCATTTGGTTTAGTATTAAGTTAAATAAGATGTCTCAGGTCTCTCTCGTAACAGTCATCTGGTGTGTTATCTCCCATGTTCTACTAGGAGGGCTCTTTTCCCGAAATCTCATGTATCACTGTAACTAGCATATGTCAGAGAATTGCAAACCAGCACGTTATGGAGCGCTGCTGTAATCCCAGCCCTGAGAACAAAACACAGTGCTGCACCAGAGGACAGAACCACACGCCAGCAGAGAAGCTTCTGCTCTGCTGGGTATGTCAGGGTCCCAGAGGTCAGTCAGCACTGGAGGAAGGAGGCTCAAGATGCAAATCTAGTATTTTGATTATCTCCCAGCACCTTATCCAAATTGTCAATGGCTTGTTGGCAGCTCAAGTAAACCCATGGAAGTATACAAAAAGAGGAAAAGAAGCACAATTCTGCATTATCTGAGAATAAAGAGTGCCCAGGACAGACAGTGAGGTACCTCAGAGCAACTTCTGTCCCCCCAGGTCATGACAATAGAAGGGGAAACCTATGCTCACAGAGAAGTGAGTAACTGCTGTGCTTACTCTTTCCTTGCATAGGGGCTGGAGAAACAGAGGAGGGGAGAGCAGAGAGGAAAAGTGGCTCCTTGAAAGGCTGGAAAAATGCTGCCTGCCCACTTCCTCAGAAATATGTAAGCATATGGGGCAAGTACTGACCTCTTCACTCTTGTGACCAGTGACAGGACTTGGGGAAACAGCAGGAAGTTGAATCAGGGGAGGTTTAGGTTGGATATCAGGAAAAGATTTTCCACCCAGAGAGTGGTTGGGCACTGGAACATGTTCCCCAGGGAAGTGGTCACAGCATCAAACCTGCCTGAGTTCAAGAGGTGTTTGAATGATGCTCTCAGGCACATGGTGTGATTCTTGGGGTGCCCTACACAGGGACAGGAGTTGAATTCAATGATTCTGATGGGTCCCTTCCAAATCAGCATATTCTATGATTCTATGATAAACTACGTCTGTTCTCAATTAAATAAAAATATTTTCAATATCCAAGTTCTCAACAAATATTTTAAGAGTTGCTGTTTCTCATTTTTTAAAGAAAGTCTAAATTTTAAATAGACATTTCCAAGCTCATTTAGGGTTTGTTCCATAAAAAATAACTGTTTTCAGAAGGATTTAATGGATCTACAGATGTGTTCCCTCTGCTACGTCACCATCCCAACCCTATGCAGCCCCAGCCTCTGGTTTGCATCCAAGAAACATGACTAACATGCTGGAGGAGTAATCTGATGACTCAAAATTCTGGACAGTGAGCTCTCAGGACAGTATGGTGTGACCCGAACACAGTACACACTCTGGTTTCCCACAAGTTTATGCACTTCTTGAACAAGGACAGGCTGCAGAGGCAATCAGGGGAGCAAAAGGAAAACAGACCCCAGAAGTTGCTGGTCTGGTCCCTGCCATTCTGTCTGGTCCGTACCAGCCTGACACCTCAGAAAACATTTCCTTTGGAGACTCAGAAGATTTACAGCTGAAAATTGCTCAAGATAAATGCGTCATTGGCTTTGAGCAAGAAGATGGAACGGGAAGGCCCATGACTCAAACATGAAAGGGGAGGAGGACAAGGGAAAGAAGCTTTGGGAAAGGCAGAATAGGAGAAAGAGCAAAACCTACTGCAAAGAGCAAAAAGGTCCAACAGAACAGATTAGAGTGGCAAGGAGGAGAACAGTCTTTCAAGTGAAGTGTCACAGATGGTTTGCTACGCAGCTGCCACCAGTGGATTTTTAGAAATGGGAAATTTATATCACAGGAAGCATGAGGTGATGAAAAATGGCCATGTAAAAGCAATAACATCATTTAAAGTTTCTTCCTCACCACATATGCACCTATAATTCCATTTTACTGTTTTTACTTTTTTAAAGGAGAGAGAGAAAACCAAGCCCATCTTGAACATTTATCATTGCCCAGGTGCAGCAATACAACACGTTCGGCAAGAATGACCCACAGCAAGTGAACACTCATGTGCAGTTCAACAGCTGCACATTGTTTAAAAGATGAACAGAAACAGACAAAATACATTTTGTGTTATTTTAGTATCTACATACATAAATATATCTATTAGGTAAAGGAAATCAAAATCCAAAGCACCAGCAGGCTGCCAAAAGGGGGAAAAAAAAAAAAAAAAAAAAAAAAAAAAAAGTGGTATTGCTTTTGGCTTGAATGGTTTATCTACTTTCTTCCATAGTGATGGAACGTAAAAGGAGTGGAGAAAGAAATACATATAAAATGGACAAAATCGCCATGCAAATTGAAACCACAGACAGGATGCCACATGTGTATCACATACTCCAGGTCATGGTATGTGTCGGTCCTGTTAACTCACACCTTCAGGTCAACACTCTCTGCTGTCACCAGTCTCTCTCTAACACACATCTGCTCTGGGCATTGTTACACTCTACAGCTTATTTGATTATGTAGAGGCAGTACTAAACAGCATCTGCAGGTAAAACTCAACTTACATTATTAAGAATACAAATGAGTTTTTCTGGAATGCTTCACCCATCAGAGATGAAGTTCATATCTCCTCTCTGGCAACGAGTTTTGTGCTACCTGAAGGAGCAGGTGGAGAAGGTTTCTAACCCAGAGGAGAGGTGGGAGGCTGATGTGACCCCATTCACTGCCATTAGTCACATCTGGGCTAATACACTGCATTTTTTGTAAACCAGGTTATTTAGAAAAGAAGGTAGAATTGTGTGTCATGACTTGTGGTTGAGCCATGGCTCCTTCCCCCAGGCTAACCTGGCTCAGAGCCTCAACACCCAAGCAATGGGGGACAGTGGACACTGGGCAGGGTGGAGGCATTGCGAGAGGACCACTCCACTGCACCATTTAGATGTTGCTGTAACTCACTTCAAAAAAGGGCTGTGGGCATCTACCATGAAAGGAGATCTAAAAATATGTGTAAATGGAAAATTTATGTGAGAGATATTTCAGGTGCTTGGAGTAGTTTGGAAAAAAGTCTTATCTTAGCAGCTATGTCACAAAGTTGATGTATATAAATTAAAGCTGATTAAGCCCTGGGGAATATGCTTATATGGAACAGGCATTTGTTCATCAGAAATTAATCCTATCCAGAAGATGAACATACAGCAATTCCACACACCTTACTGCTAGAAAAGACCATTCTGACAGAGACCGGACATGCTCCAGCTAAGCCCCAGTGACTTCACTATTTTAGTGAGTTTAGATCAAATTTTTTGATTCTTCAAATAAACAACACTCAAGAATTGTTAAATCTTAAGGCTACTACACCAAGTATATAAATCACAATATTTCCAGACAAAAAGCAAACACAGCTTCAAATTAGGATGAATTTATGCCTTCTAATAATCATCATGTACCTCAAATGGGACATTCAACTTTGCCCACTTATGGAGCAGAAAAACTGACGAGTGGGAAAACAGATGTTAAGTGGTATGACAAAGCACTCATTCCTGACACGCAGAAATGATCCAATCTCATTTACATACAGTGCAACCCAACTCCCCTTGCGACCCGCGGGAACGCGGTGCAGTCACGGCTCCTGCTCCACAGCTGTGTTTCCTCAAGGAAGAGGAGAGAGATCAAGAATGCGAACACGCAGAATTCCTGTTGCTAGAGAGGCAACAAAAACAAGCCTGTCCTGTCTGTGAATTCAGACTGATAATCTAAGGTTTTGCCATCACTTATCCTCTCATTGCACCACCAAAATGCAACGAACTTGGAGCCAGTTATAAATCAGCATTTGTTAAAACCAGGATTTGTTTTCTTTAAATGCATAGAGCTCTGCCATGAAATCTGCAGCCTTTGCACTTTAAGGGACATTAATTCAAATGAATACAGTAGCATACCACTACCGTATATTACACTTTGTTTTTACAGATGTACTTAGTTTTCAAATTGGAAGATAAAATAATGCAAACCTAGGCAGGAGAGAAGTTGATGTACAGGGATGAAATATAAAATAGGGCTGGCATGCTGACAGGACTTTTCTATTCTCTAGGGAAGGGAAAAGCCACGGTATAGAGGGTAGAGTGTGCAGCTTGAGAACATCTGAATGGCTGAACACAGTTTCCTGTTTACATAAATTACTAGAAGATTAGACTTTTCCAAGGTTTGAGATCAGCAAGTGACGTATGAATTCCATGTGACTCACAAATCTTTTGCATATGACCCAAGCACATAGGATTTTCCATCCTAGATCAGAACTTGGGCCCAGCATTTTCCTCTAATGGCAATTTCTGAGAAGGGGGATAGAAACTCAAACACATTGCAATCTTTTTTATCAATCCACTCTTTTGAAGCCAAGTGTAGACTGGTCTGCCTTGGTAATTTTGTTTAGCAAGACTGAGAAAAATGCAGACCAGACAGAAATATATGGCTGTTATAAACCATCTTAAGAAACACACAGTATCTTCTCAGGCTGAGATCAATGTCCCTGCAATATAGCACTTGGTAACTCTCCTGCAGAATGGCAAAAGGTCTTACCCATTCCATTCCCAGCATAGGGCTTAGAATAAACGTGGGAGGACTCCTCTAGAGTGCAACATTGTCTATGTTGCAACCACAAGATGGTGAGAAAGATGGGAAGCAAACTGTTACCATGTTGAAAATTGCATGTAGAGCAAAACATGAATATCCACCTCTGCTGAATTTTCAAGCCTCAGGTATGCCACAATAAACAGGTAAGATTAGAAACCCACGTGGCTTCACTGAGGTCAAGCACTATTTACTATCAACCAGGGCCTCTTTGATGATTGCCCCACTGCACGAGTGGAACAGGCACGCTCCCAGCAAGGGTGGGCATCACCTTTGAGCTACACTAATTGGAGGATTGTCTCCTGGCTGGTTCAGCTGGCCTTGCAACCTCTTCACACACAGTCCAAACATTCCTTGCAAGAAAGCTGGCAAAAGCCCCAGAGAATTACAAAATTATGAATTTTGCTTGGACAAGAGAGATTGCCAGAGTTAATTATGAACCATTATTTAGACATATTGGTGAGGAAGACATAACAATCCTCAATACTCAGACTCATTATCAGGCCTGCCAAATTCATGCCTCTGGGTACAACACTGCACGTAGACCAAGAAATTTCTTCAGAAATTGGCACTGATTAAACTTTATGAATAAGCAAAATATCCTATTAGCAAGGGGTCTCTGAACATCCATTAGTCAGAGCAGCAATAAAAGCATAGGATGCAACAACCTATATAGCCACTTCTTGCCCTGTCCCAGTGACATGGATCATGAGAAGCAGATTTGCAGTCACAAAAGACCCAAGAACGTTGTTAGCTTGGGAATAAGATTAAATTTTGCACTGTTAACTAGAGGGATCGGGGAAATTGTTCTCCACATTGCCAAGAAATTAAACGAAACTGAATTTCTCATCTTGGGCTTCCTTGTGTCTTCTCGACGTCTTGCAAATCAGTCATTATACCAAGAATATATCTTAAAAATATCACAACCAACATAGACACCCTACTGCTAAAGCAAACATTTTCTCCAATGTCTGAAAAACTTTGATGCCAACTGAGAGAAGATGGGAGAAGTATCATAATAAGAAACTGAGAAAGGTTGATACATGGAGAGCAATGGGATATTTAGACAATATAATATAGGAAATCAAGGAGAACTGCATTAAGTCATAAACTGATCTTTAAGGTCCCTTCCAACCCAAGCCATTCTATGATTCTATGATTATCAGCTAAGCTCCAAGCCACTTCTAACAGCAACAACGGGGTATTCTGATGAGACTGTGAAGAAATATGTTATTTTTTCATACTGTATGATGAGGAACATCAAAGGTCTGTGCTTACTGGTCCGAAGACAGACACAGAATTTGCAGGTATGTCTGTCTATACAAAGGAGGCCAGAGAAAGACGGGAGAGCAGTGTCTGTGAGCTTCCTGATTGACTGCAAAGCCCTTGCAGTCCCCAGTCACAATAACATAACAAATATTCTCAGTATCCTGAGACTCCAAGATAAAAGCAAAATATCCTGTTCCTCTCCACATGCTAAGTTCAAAGTTATTAAATGCAGTGCTATAAGTGTTTATAGTGTTTGGTATTGTGCATCATACCTCCTGCAAACTCACTGCAAAGATCCCACCTACTGGTTTAGTTTCAATTCAAGTTTAAGCTCAATCTGAATACAAGTTTTGCAGGTTGTAATTCGAGGTGACAGAACACTACAGTGGATGAAAAGTGACAGACGGCAAAATCTGTGGTTTGTCCTACACAGCCAGTCCCTTCTATCCCAGTGAAGTCTTTTTTCTACCACTATAAAGTTCAAGCAATTCCTGTTTAGAGGAAAGAACTCATTACACTATTTTATCACTGTTGTTACGATACCAGCAGGGGTTTCTTTTAAAGCCTATTCTGGCAGGAGCAAAACTCCCTGTGATTCTCTCCCTGCTTTTAAAACAGCTCTAGCTGTTGTGGTTGCAAAGAAATGTTTTAAGTTTAATGCAATCTCAGAAGCTCAGAGGAGGCGGCAGATATAAACCCAAACATGATGAGAAATTAAACAACAAATCTGAGGATTTTTAACCAGATCTCATTTACCGAGCAACTGGATTTAGTACGTGAACCTCCCCTACACTCTAAGGATTGTCTATCTGCTTCCTAATGTTGTGCCTACGGCTCATGCAGGCTAAGACAAAGCTGGTTCCTTGGGTGCTCATTTCACTATGAAGCTCAGCTCAGGCTTTTCATCCTTTTTGGGAGGAGGGAGGTTGCAGTTACAGGTTGTTTGGATTAGCATTGCAGCCTCTCCATCAAGCTCTTGCTACCTCAGCAACACTATTACTGATACTGAACTCTGTCATTTTAAAGCCAGTGCATGTAGTCTACACAAGCTGCAATCATACCCTGACTTGAGGGCAACACACCTAAATTGAGCTCAGGAGGAATTTAGCAGCTCAGAGCTTCTCTACTACATTCCTCAGTCCAGAGTACAACCAAAGCATCTTTTTCATTCTGTACATCAAACCAAGTTACAAAATAAATTCACATGTTCTCTGGAATTCATGTTGTAGTTTGTATCCAACTTCCATGTATTTGTGTCTGTTTATATGAAATCATTGCATATTTTAAGGCTTTACATAAGATGGGAACCTAGAAATGGTAAGAGCTGCTCTAGGAAATTGGTATTCACTTCCAGTTCACTTAGATTTGATTCAGAACTTCTAAAAAACTTCTCTGAATTATTACTAGCAGCTTTTACACAATGTTGAAAACATACAGATCATTTTACAGATATTATGAAGAACATGCTCTGTCCTGAAAACTTAATCACAGCCTGAGTTAAGATGGAGCATTATAAAACTGATCTACAATTGTTTTCAACAAGGCCAGTGGCACATTCACAAGCTACGTTTCGCACCCAGCTCTGGGAACTGACCCTGCCCATCTCCATTAATTTGAGTTGGGCCTGTGACTTGGCAAACTCTTGGCCTCTTGCTTACTTTCACAAGCACTGACATGCTTCTCCCAGCACCATATTCAGGCTTCAGTGGTTTCCAGCCATGTCTGAACACATTCAAACACTACTGGGAAATTCCCTCTGATATTTCAAGACAGCTCTGTGAGGAAATACTCCAGCTGTGAGACAGCAATTATTATTTATTTTTAAATACAGATCACATTACATTGCTCCCACATCACTGAGTTTTATTTTCTCCCTTCTCTAAGCTGTGACTCAGCAGAAGACAACTCTACCTGGCTCCTATTCTCATGCCAGGCTTTTACCTCCTATATGTTCCACTAAAAACAAAGGCTTTTTTTTTCCCCCTTACTTTAAAGATTGTGTGTTTGAGCACAGATCAGTGCCCTCTTGCTGACCGGGCAGTCTAGTCTCAAGAAAGCTATGATGGAACCACAGGCTACAAACAACTCTTTAAGCTGTGCAAAAAATTTGCATCCCACCTGTGGCTCACCAGAAAAAGCCACAAAATGTTCAATAGTTAAGGCTGCATTAAAACAAACGAACCAGACTCTTTAATGAGCCCCTCCATTATTTGATGGAGACTGCTTTATTTACTTGTAATATAACCTAAAGTCTTCAGGTATACATTCCTAGAAGTAGGATGTTGAAATAAAAGCTGCACTGGCAGTTGACCATAATTTCTCCAGGAAAAAAAAAAAAAAAATTAAAAATTGAATGAAATATAATTAAAGCAAGTGAGTTGATGAGTGGGTGCTGCAGGTCAGAGACAGCATTAAATGCAATTTCCACAAATTATTCAAATTTAGTTCTTTATAAAGTAAGGTCACAGACAGTGCACCACCTTCCTTATGCAGGTCCTGTGATTGCCGGAGAATCACGTGTGCTTCTAAACATTCAGGAGAACAGGAGCTCAGCTGAACAGACCCCCTTCAAGGAAACAGGACTACCAAACACTTGAACTGAATAGAAAAATGCCATCCTCAGACTGATATACCATGCCCAAACTCTTACCATCTGAGACTCTGGAAGTATAAAAGGCTATGTTGTATAGCACACATTCAATCAAACAGATTTCATCTGGATATTCCCCAACAGAACAGGGGATTTTCAGCACTTCACAGCTGCTCCCTGCATCTGCTCCCAGAGCCCAGAGTTCACAGGAAATTTGTTGTTGGAAAGGGAAGTCTACTTTCCAGTTTTACCACTTTAAAGCCTTTTTGGTCCTTGTGAAGGAGTACATCATGCCATGAAGCTGCAGGATAGGAGAGGGTAAGGAAAGGAATACCTTTTCCTTCTGGCATGGCTTTCCAGATGCATCAGAGGAAGAGGAGTTCTCCCATCCATCTTCCACAGATGCCAGCACTGACACTCCTGTGGGTTACTGCTTTGTTGTGTCTGCACATCATCACCTGGAAGGTCTTAGTAGCTGCATAAGCAGCAGTCAAAGCAGTCCAGACATCTGTCCAGAGTGGCCAGATATGAATTATGATCCCTGACACAGTTTTTCATGTAAATGAATTGAAACTAAGTGAAAAAGAAAAAAGAAAAAAGAAAAACCCCACACACATGCATGTGCCTTAGGAACCAGCCAAGAATCTGAGACAGGCAGCACCCCATTTATCTGGAGAATCTGACAACAACTCCTGACGTGTCAAACTGGACCTTCTAATCTAGCCAATTTGTAAAACAACAGGAATTCATTCCAATGCTACCCAGGAAGCACGCTCCAGCAGAAAATCAATTCCAGCAAGCAAAGGACTGTGGAAAGCACAGAATATCTATTTTAGTGTTTGGTGAAGGCTGAGGTGGCTACTAATTCTTGGTTTACAATTATTATAAATATATTTTCCAATGCTTGCACCTAGCAAATTTCCAGTGAAACAGGGTGTTGGATGACACAGAAATAATCTTCTTGTTCATAGGTTTGCTGGGTTTAGTATCTTTGTGAACATCTTCAGAACAGGTCGCAGATCCTAATGGATGATGGATTGCTGAGAAAAGACAACATTTGATTCACAAAACCACACAATTCTTCTAGACACGGAGCCTAGCTTTTAATTACCCTCCTCTCTATGCCCTCTAAATGCTTTTTATAATGACAACACTTATTAGGTTGTTGGTTTTTTTTAAAAAAAAATATGCTTTCAAGTTCTTATTTATGAGACAGATCCAAGCATGGAGCCATTCCTTCCTCCAACCATTACATCAGGGTTTGCTGCCTAACACACTTCTCTTCCCAAGCAGTTCAAATTTTATAAGGAAATCTTAGACTTAGAATAGATCAGAATTACAGATCCCCAAACCCCAGATCTTGAAGGCAATCAAAATCCTAACTCAGACTGGATTATCACCTTGACCTCACAATGTGAACTGAAACACATTCAAAAGCAGATTGTCTTTTCTACCTCATTAAACATTTAAACAACATGAAATGTCTCAGCATAGCCCATCATATTGCCCATCTACGGCAAACAAATAAGAACTCAGGGAAAAATCCTACCACATCCCAAATACTTGCTGGCAGGCTGAGAAGTGCCACTGTCCATCGATGGGCTCATAAACCAGCACAGCACTGGTATGCTCAGCACATTGCTGTGCCAGGCAGGAATTCCTGCTGCAAGGACCTTGCCTGCATGATCAAGAATGGAACATCTCTGAGCCATGTTTTGGCAGCCCATGGTGGGAGCACACCCTGGAGATCACATTGAAGGAATTCTTCTACAACCCTTACCAGTTATTCAAATGACAGTGCTACTTTATGGAACTGAGTATCAACCAGAGTGCTTGCTCCTCCTATTCCCAGGGAGACCGGGGTATGGTACAGGAGGAGTTTGATAAGACTCCGAGACCTAAAATCAATTTCTAATGATTGAAGTATTTTAAATATTTTGTCTTCTTAGTTGTAAGCAACCATATGTTTACTCTCCTGGGTTAATCACAAGTCTCACAGGGTCAAGTTTTAGTTTCTGTTTTTAAACATTCATACAGTGGGCTTTGAAGAATAATTTTAATAAAAAAGGAATCCCAATATGTAAACAACAAATGGAAAATACCACCGCAAAGTGTGGTCTGTGTCACAAAACAAAGAGAATGCAAATAACTAAACAATTTTTACTTTTTTTTTTTTTTCTTGATCCTGTAATTGGGGGCTGAGGGAGCAGGACTAAGACAGAATGCTTTAAGTGGGCTTTACTGCAACATATCTCCTGGATAATCTGAACACAGCAAATGAGAGCAGAAGCCTTGGTGTTCAGCCCAAGAGCTGTCTGGATCAACAACATAACACATATCTGGTTGCACAACATATCACAAGGTCACATAAGAATTTCTACTTTGACATGCAGGACCTCTCCTCTACCAGGTTCTGCACAAATTCTCTGCAAAATAACTGTTAACAGCAATGGTTTCTATAAAATGTGTTCATAAAGCAATGATATGGTAGGGTTTTTTTAACTCTTCAAGGGGATTACTGAATTTCACACTGTGCCAGAAAAGCAAAGATACCTTAATCTTTCCATTTTTTATGCAACCAAATAATGACAGTTTATGCATATGTTTTCCTTTATGATTTGCTTGGAGTGCTGGAATATCTTAAGCACATAAATTTCACTCCTGTCTATGACCCCTGGTGCCCTATGCAAACCGCATGCTTTAAAAGAATATTTCATTATAAGCCAATAATATCAGCATGACACAGTGAGCTTATTAAACAATCATGTTGCCATTTGGATCACTTATTTTTCCTACTTGCTTGGTGACAAAGTTGCAGCACAAACAAGTCCATCAAATACACCTGCCAAGGCACAACAAACTGCAAGCAGTGAGAACAACATTAAGCATCCTGTTTATAACACTAAGTATATAAGTATATATATATAAAGAACTTATGTATATAAGTATGTTTAATGGAGCCTAAATGGCAAAGTATCCTGTCTCCCATGTCCTTCCCCATAAGGTTAGGTAAGCATTAAGAGCAGCATGTTCATCTGGAAGTGAAACATGCATTTTTCTATGGCAGCTTATCTTAAATTCAAGCTTTCAACCTTAAGGGGTAAATAGTATGAGGATTTAAAAATAAATCTCAGTGAAACACATGAAAGATTTCCTACAGACTATTTGAAAAATAGGAAAGAAGCATTCTGACAGAAAATTATTTAGGTCACTGGGATAATTAATTGTATATGCCTCAGAATTTACAATGTCACTTACTATACTCTATGTATATATTAAGAGGTATATTATACAATTACATCATAATTCTGACACATGCACTTCACAAACACTTTTATATTCAATAAACACCTTCATATTGACACAACCACATTTACATTTTACACTCTGAGTGCAACCACTTCTCAGGAAAGATGCCCCTAATTCTCACCCTAAATCTGAAATAAATTTTCACCCCCTTAATTTTATATATTGCTTTTGCTGAGCTAGAACAGTTGTATGTATTACACAGCCAGCCTCTAGAGATTTTTTTTCCATGTTGCTCTGTTAGTTGTTGAGTTTCTCAGTAGCATCTAAGAGAAAGTGGAAAGCCTGTATACTATTTTATGAGCCATGTTGATACACTGCGAAATGCAAGCTTGGGCCACAGTTAAACAGCAGCAAGAAAGACACATCACAATGCTTTTTTTTCCCAGATCTTCTCTAGCACTGATGAATGCAACCACAAGAGTTTCAAACCACTCTGTAAAATTAGCTGCATAACCCTTCCACAAAGGAAAGGGCAAACACCCTCCAGAGATTTTAATTCTCCTCATACCTCCTACCTGCTGACCACACAAAACACTCTCATTCCTCAGTACCACTTCCATCTTATTTAAGTGGATTTTAAGATCAATGGTTTTCATCATATCTTTCCCTCCATACCAAGCAAGCAAGAGGACATGTCACAGTGCCACCTGCAAAGGCATCTTACTGCAAATATGACAAACTGGGTAACTAACACACTCCCTTCTACCTCCCAGTCCCATTTCCAATCAGCTCCACACAACTCCAGCAGAGAGACTGTCTGCAGGAAAAGAAGATATTTTGTTCCATATTTTCTGCATTAACATCCATGGGATTTCAGAGTGCTTCACACTTCCTAAAACAAGGTCCAATGTCAACATTCATACCTTTGGAGACTAAGAAAATTCCTCTGGCTTGCTCCGTGCTACTCAAGTGTTCTATGTTGAGAGATCAGCAATCCACTTAAAGTCACAAATCAGGGTGATAACCAACACTTCAGGAGCTCTACCCATGGTTTTGACTGCTGTTAAATAGCATATGCGTACTAGTAAACTAGCTGCAAAAAGAAGTTGATCAGAGAAATGACTTACTAAATGCTTTGCAAAAATTTATTATCATCTTCAGCTGTTTTGCAAAAGATCTAGTAAAGAACAAATGAACTACAAAAGATCCTTATCTCCCCTTTCTTTTGCACTTAAATTTGCTAACTATCCCCAGACCAAGAATCAGTCTCCTAATTAAGAAGTAATTATCTTGGCTTGAAAAGGACACTAGCCAGTAATTACTACTGCATGTTCATTTTCTGAAGCTTTCCATGGTGTTTGTCAACACTTCCTTTGCCTTTGGATACTTTGCTATTTTCTCAATGATCAATTATCTCTCAGGAAATGAAATACCACTGCTTTATTTTTCTTCTCTGTCTGTTAGACCCTTGCAATGCACAGTCTGCAAAATCAACCCCATGCTGGAAATAGTGGGGTCTAGTTACTGCAGTTCCTGAGTAAGAAGGAAGCTCATAATGACTTGTGGCTTCATGTCTACAAGACAGAACTCTATCCTCAAACTCATGGGCCCTTTAGGCTCTTTGTGTTCATGTAACTATTTCACTGACTACAGCAGAGTTACTGCCTCTTTCAGGTAGGGAGTTGCACCTTCTAAAGGCTTCAACCTAAAACATGAAGACTGTTTTCAGATTAAAATTGTTTAAGATAAATATATGTATCACAAATTGAATTTCAATTCAATTATTCCATTTGATTCAGAAATTTACAGTAAGAAAAGTTATTGGCAAATCAAATCCAATGCTATATGTCATGTCTACTGTCAAAATACACTTTTGATCATAGAAGCTGGCAGAACTACAAAGGAGACTTCTGCAGTTGGTGAATACCCTGTTTAGAGGGCAGCGTAGTGTAACTGCAACACAAAATCCTGGCTTTGTCCTAGCCCTGCCACTGACCCTTCCACATAATTGCCACAGATTGCTGGTGTGTGAACTGGAGATCACAAAAGGGACAACCTCACACGGGTGCTGCAGGGAAAGGGATCGGGTAACGTGACCACCCGCACCGGCAGCACGAGCACATGTGCTCATAAAAAATGTGATGTAAAGTTCTTTGAGGTCCTTAAATAATAATAATAAAAAAACATTATTTAATTGAAACTCCTTTTACAGGGCATTTTGCATCAGTTCCCTATGGAGCACTAAGTACAAGGAATTAATTTTTGGAAACATAAATAAGAATATAATCTGACTAATGATCTATTTTAACTTTATCCAGACTTACCTTGTTCAAAGCAGACCAGTAAAACGTGTTCTAATGCAGTGGAAAAATGTAGGCATAAAAAATAAACTGTAACTACAATGTTAAGTTCTAAATAAAAATCCCAACCCCAAGAAGGATATCTGCAGCCTATCATTACTCCAGAAGCCACTTCCAGCTTATCCTTAAGCCTTCCTAACATCAGGATTTTTCAATGAACTTCCATCACAGTAAGCTGAGCTATTCAGAGAAGTTCAAATTTAGAGTAACCACTGTCCTTCAGCTGCTTCCCTAGAAAAGCCAGGACTAGATCCAGCTTTGGCTAATCCAGTTTTAGAATTTCTTGTAGTTTTCAAGGAAACTCCCTTTGCGCAGAGGAAAGCAGAGCTCTGTGTGTCACGTTGGAGGACGACACCAAACACAAGGGTACAAACCTGCAGAGCCTGGATGTCAGAGCTGTAATGTGCAGTATTTGGCCATAACAGCAGGTATTTCAAAATTCAGAAGCAAAGGAAAATATCTTGAGATAAAAGCCTTAGCAAGTACAATAAAAGATGTGATGCTGGAGGTTGTGAAATCTGTTTGTGATTCTTACAGATAGATAAAGTTCTTACAACTGGATTACAAATAAACATTCAAAACAGCATAGCTCTTTGGGGTTGTTTTTGCTTTGGGAGGAGGATCAAAGGGGGAGGAACCAGGATGAGAAACTGCCTGCAAATCTCAGTGCAAAAGGAAAGAAAAAAAGTAGAAACTCCCACATAAAGCCAATAAACACATGGATATCTGAAAAGAAAAGAAGCTCTCCCTCTTTTATAATCTTCTCCTAAGTTTCAGGAAGACTTTCTCTTAAATTGTAGGCTGGGACAGCAAAGAAAGACATAGTGCATTTGTAATCATGATGGAAACAACAGAATATATCAAAAGAGCTCTAGGCACAAATGCATTAGCTGGGACAGCAAGCCCACTGCCTAAGCCTACTACCACAACTCCCTGCTCTAGTCATAATTAGTCTTTACACAACAGACTTCCAGTTCCCATGCTCTACCCACACTACTGGGTATCCCATTTTTTATATATACATATCTGCAGGGTATGCAAATCCATTTAAGGAGCAAATGGCTCTTGTCCACTCATGACTGGGACCTGGAAGCATCATCATCACAGAAGTACACCTTGCCTCTGGAAGTCAGATCCACTAAGAGGAGAGAGGAGCAGAAATACAAGCACAGATCTCCAGCAATGCTCCTCTGCCAGAGTAACCAGTGCAGGTCACCAAGCTGGGGCTCTCCTACTCTTGTTGCTAACAAAACAGATGCTTCATGCAGCCCCAGGCAATGGGAGGAATTGGCAGTGCCTCACTGTGGTCTTCTTAATATCGTTTATTTAAACCCTTTCTGAGATCTCCTTTCAAACTACAGCAGAGCAAGGGAAGGGTAATTAAAACTAAAAAGAAGTTTTCATCTGTTTCATCATGATCAAAAGAGAAGGTAAAGGAGCGTGCGAGTCCTGAGGGACCCATGTTCTCCACCACTGCACAGTCAGCTATTGTCATAAAAACGCGGATCTGTATTTTATTCAGGCAGTTTTGCTTAACAGGATATTCTAAGATGCAACATCTCATTTTCATGAGGGGCCTCAGGGGACAGAGTAAAAACACCCATCCTGAACAAGTAAGAGCATTTAAATATCAAAGCAAGAGGGAAAAAAAGGTAGAGCAGAAAGCTTTGTCCAGCTACAGAGACTAATGAACGATGACCCAGGGTCATTTACCATCAGCTAACTGAACTTTCTTAGTGTAAGCAGGGCTTGGGATAAATTGGGACATTTATTCCAGATGACAGGACTAGAGTAAACAAATAGATGCTTTTTAATTTCCCCTTTTACTTACGGGGCCATAAAAATTCAATAGCAAAGAGACCGCACAGGGGAAGACATAGAAGATTTAGATTAGCCCAAGAAATATAACATTGCCATCTGAGCAAGGGTTTGCCTTAAGAAACAAAAAGGAGCTTTTTCAGTCCAGAAGGGCTCATCCTTAGAGAAAAGGATAAAGACTTTTACTCTGAACATCACCCTTGTACTCATCCCTGCTCACTTCTCTCTCCCACTGGCATGTTGGTGTCCTGAGCACCCCTTACTCGCCTCTTCACAAAAGTACCAATGGTTTAAAATCCTCTTGCATCTTGTGAGGAAAACAAAATTAACACCATCACCCCTAGTTAAACTAAAACTGGAATACTCTACTTTGTGTGTAAGTTTGGCTCTTCAAATCCCTATTTGAGCACTTAAAACTGACCTAAATTTAAAAACTGCTTGAATATATAATTTGCTTTCATTCCATTGAAATTGTGCCACTGGATTAGCCATTTTATTGACTGCAGGTACCTGTGGCATCAGCTCTAGGAGATTACAGCCCTGATATCACATCTGAAGCAGCACTTCTAATTCAAAGACAATTAAAGAAGAGGGTAAGAATACCCTAGATACTTTATCCCTGAGTAAAATAACACCATCCTATCTCACCAAGCAAAACCAGTTATTGGTATGCTCTGCAGGAGTGTCTCTGTTCAGGAGGACCACCAGGATGTCACAGAAAGCTCTATGTCACCATCATTTAAGAACAAGAAAATTAAGCAACACGGGAATATGTATGTAACAAGGACTTTACACAGAGCATCAGGTTGTGCAATCTATAGGAACAGATTCCTTTATTAAGGACAGCACCTTGGTTAGTACAAGGGTCTCATGAGTTATACTAATTTTTCGTAAAATTTTACTTCACTTCTTATTACTGTTGTTTTAAGCCTTAGAAATCAAAGTTCTTCCAAAATCTTTCCC
>NW_009951919.1:411541-440551 GCF_000747805.2 Chaetura pelagica | reverse complement strand
TTTCCCTAACTCAGAAAAAAGCCAAAAGCCTTAGAAGTCTACTGTGTACTATCCTTTCCTTGCAGCTATCTCTTTTGAAGGCTTTTTTAATTACAAAAGCAAAATGGTTTTTGGAAGGCACAGGAGTGGTTCAGCAAATTATTGCCTAGATCACAACATAAAACCCAATGCCAACAAGGGGGCAAGTTCAGAGTTCCAGTCTTAAAGGTCAGAAATACCAACTGTAATGAAAGATGGTTTGATTTCAAAGTGCTAAGTGACAGCTGTGGTCCGGAGATTTTTGTCAGATGTGCAGGAAGACAGACTCCAAAAGAGGATAAATGGGTGCATGCACATGTGGTAGAACAGCATCCAGTAATTTACTAAGGCCATAAAAGGGCCTGAGCTTTTAAAGCAATATAATTGGATCTGTTTGGCCATGGTTTTAAAAGGCAGCTTTCAAAAATGCACAAAAAAGGGGTATCATGCATGCAAAACCTCTATATAAGTAGTTACGAAATTCACTGTCTTGTTTTTGGATGTGGTTCAAAGCCTGGAAACAACTGTGGAAAGCCCCACTTGACATCCATGATCAAGGTCTGAAGAACTGCAGTCTGGTGAGAGAGAGCAGAGCTCTGCAGGGAACAACTTCCAGACACAGAGATTTCAACTTCATTTTTCTTACGAGGTGGGGGAAGAGCTCTATCACAGTGGAATAACTTGAGCCATTAAGGGTAACACCAATGCATATGATTGGTCCTGCACAATTCTAGTAATCACAAAAATAAGAAAAAAAGACAGTAGAGACTCTGGATCTTTACAGAATAACTTTTGATTTTCAGAAGGGTTTTTTCTGATCATTTCTGATGATGACCAGATGTATGAAGCACCTCTGATAAACTCAAAGTGATTTTTTACAAATTAAAAGTAACGTTTTTGTTCCAAATCCAACTCAGCATACATTTTGTGTTAAGAAATGCTGCCAAATTTCATAACTTAATTTGAAAAAAAATTATCTTTTTCCTTAGTGTACAAATTGCTACATTCCAAGCACATCCTACAGAGCCTGCCCAAATTAACACAGTCTAATAAAGCTTAGCAGACACTGTTTTCACTTGTCCTGGCAAGTCAATTCAAGAAGGATGAATTTTGCCTATGATGCTATTCAAAATATTTAGAAATGAAGGTACAAAACACGAACATGAATAACGTAAGGAAACTCAAGAGAATAGGACGTCTCCGTTTTTCTTCCCTAAAATCCAATTCTTAGCCATTATTCTTTAATGTCAGAGTTTATTGTCCCACAGATAATTTGTAGTTTTGGCCTTTTCATTGCAAGATTGTCTCTTTTGCATTTTAAGTCCGTACTACTTCAGGACTTCTGCTCCAGTCTTCCCTCATCCTACTTTACACACTTGCATAATGCAACCTTATTAAAGATTACAATCTGCTGTAAAAGGCTTTCTTCTGCCTGGAACTACAGAGGGAACTGAACTCCGGCTGGCATCATTTCAGCAGTAAGTCAGACTATTTCCAGCAAGGCAAACTAAAAAATTTTCTGTCCTAATTACTTTGGATAATCTTGAATTTAGCCTTATGCCATCTCTCTATGTAGTATTTAGCCATGACCTGGAGACTTGCTAACGCATGCTGACCTGCTTAATTGGAAGCTGAATCATAATTGATATCAAAACAGATATCAGAGGAAAACGTTAGCCAGTTCACCACATTTCCCATCCTTTCCCATGCCTGAAAAAAATTTCAACTGACTCATTAAGAAATTACTTCAAGAAATGAGATACAGAAATGTGGAGACATCCTAATTAAAAGAACAGGAAACACATAATCAGAGGGAGAACCATTTTTTTGTGGTGGGTGCACTTTCAGAGTTTTCAGGCAAAGCCTGTGTTGGTACTCATGCTTCCCGGCCTTGATGGAACAGTTCCCTCAATACCACATCCTGCTGTGAGTTTAAAAACACCTGCCCAACAGTGAAGTCTTAGTAATCTACCTACCAGAAGCAGATCAGCTTAAAAGACATTCAAAATCTTAATCTCACCTCTTGAGAATACAACCTCTTCCTGTCTGTTTCAAGCATTTTTTAGAGTTTCTTTTGCTCCATTGCAGATGCATGTATTTAAACCAGAAATAGGCCAAGACTAAAACACATCTTCCAAGCCCTTAACAATTCAGGTGGGGCACCCATCCAAATCTGCTTTGGATGCAAGTCAGATCCAAAGCTTGAGAAAAACTGTTTTCTTGTTCCAGTTCAAACATGGACAAAATCTCAAAATCTGTCTTGAGACAATGAACATACTCCTCAGATGAAACATAATTAAAAACACTGTTCTCCATCTTTCGCTTTAATTTTGAGGAGATGGTCCCACTTTGTCCTCTTGCCACACCCAGCTCTGATGTTAGTCCATGTGACACAGAAGCAAAGCCATCTCCCTTGGCCAGCTGCAGACTTTCCACCACTTTCTCCTCTTCCAACCCAGATTTAACACTTTGATGAAATACCGTTTAGTCCCTTTTGTTTCCAAAGCAGATTCCCACAAATCAATACACATGGATTTATGAATCAACACGTAGGAAGTTTAACTTGAGTTCTTCCCTTTGGCCTTTCTGTAACTGCACTTCATATTCTCAGCTACAGAAACCACATTAGAATAAAGTTACTTCCAAATCCATTAATTAATGCCTTAATCCAACCCACACGAAACTAGCAGAGGATTCTTTTCTGCAAAACCCCGCTAGTAAGGAAGGTTGATCTACACTTACCACATGTTTAAAATCAGCAGCTTTACCCCTCATTTGTTTTCACTTCCACCTCATAATTAGAGCTTTCAAAAAAAAACAAAAAAAAAATATTGTAAAAAAGAAAAAATGTAAATGTGACTTGCCCAGGGTTTCTTACAGAGTGTCCACCTTTCTCCCCCTAGGAGCTGTCTCACAGTCTAAGCAGACCAGATCACCCCTGGCCGATGTCAAAACCCCTCCCTGCCTCCCACAATGAGCCCTTCCAACACAGCCAAGCTGAGTTCTGAGAATGGGACAGGTAAAGAGGCCCAGACCAAAATTATTCTTCACCCAAATATATTTGCTGTGCTCACAGACACCAGCAAGCTACTTGTTATTTGGGTGGTAACTACCTTCTCTTTCAATCTTGGGAAAACAGATTAGCCCAATTCCTTAGAAGCTTAAGAGTTCAGCATAACATATAAGAAACACTTTTTTTCCTACAACAATCTGCTCTTTGGCACAGCCTCAGAATACTTTACTGCCACGTCTTACTTTGAAATGGGAGGATGCCAAGAATGAGATAAGTGCAGGCATCCATGACTGGGAAACACAAGTAACAGGCCTTCTCCAGAGCCAATTACAGCCTTCAGCGGACAAGCACTTCAAAAAAACCCACCAAAAAGCAAAAAAAAAACCCCAAAAAACAAATAAAACAAACAAAACCCACAAAACAACCTGCACAAAACACAATCAAAACTAAAAAAGGAAAGAGCAACAGTAATATTGTGTCTGTCTTCAAGTCAAAACACAGCATTTATTTCTTTAGATTGAAAAGCTCTCCTTTTTTTAAATGAAAACCTCCAAAATATCCAGCCAAATGGAAATGAAGCCTTTGTTTCTACAGAACTTGAGTCTGAATTCTCAAGGAAATATGAATGCCCACATTATCTGCTATTACCCTTTCAGTGAAAGGAAACCTTGATTGCAGCAGAGACTTGCCATGAGATAGAACTGTTGTAGTGACCAGAGTTATCACCAGCCAACTCCATTTAGCTTTTCTCCTCCTTAAAAGCCTGAGAGTGTTTTATAATGTAGTTTTATTCCTCTAGTAAATTTTGTAATCAAGATATGGCACAAGTGCCAAGGTGACTCCAGTCTGCATTTTAAACTGTATTGTTTGGAATATTTCCTTCTGGAAAAGGAAGAGTTAACTTAAGTCAATTTGGTAAAACATGACATAAATTCCTTATAGACCATCAGGAGAAAAAAACTGAGTGGAATTAAATAAGCCAGCAAGTAATGGATTACTTAGAGTCAGCTTCATACACATTCAAGACTATCAGGGATTCCAGACTGACCCATTCTGCATCCACCATTCTTGACTGGTTAGAAAAATCTGGGTGCCAGATTGCCAAGGAAAGCCAAAAGAAAGGCAAAAGCCAAAAGCCAAACTGCAAAGGAGAATTCTTTTTATGATACTGGATCATTTTGAAACTCCAGGAAAGACCTCAGAGAAGCAAGCAGAGTAATATCCACATAACTGAAAGACAGCACCAAGTTACCAAGTCACCCAAATAAAGCTGCAACTGAAAACAGCTCTGAAATCTCTAACCTCAAGGAAGTTCACAAGTGAACATGTTTGAACCAAATTAGTCCTAATGAAACTGAAAATTACCTTCAAACAGCACTAGAAAATACTTTAGCTCTTCTTCAATTGCCTGAGCAGTTCACATTGACTCATGCAAGAGTTCTGGCCACTTCAAAGTCCTTGGCTACAAATTCCCTTCTTTGCTAGAATAGTGATGCTCATCACTGTTATTGCTCAGGGGAGATATAAATAATTTTTCTTCAAAGTACTGAAACGACTCCAAAGCATTTTGAAAGGGGTTGGATGAGGACATTGAAAGAGGACAGGGAAGTCCAGCATACCTCTACTTCCTCAGAAGTACACAAACATAGATCCAACAAAAGCCAACAGCTCAGAACCTCAGCTGCTGGGGTTATATATCCAAAGGTATTTACATACCAAAAGAAGCAGTTCCCAGTATGTGCAAAGACCCCCTCACCTCCCAGTGACTCAGATACTTTAAACTCATTAAAGGTCAGCAAGTTAAGACTATAGCTCACTTGCATGTGGAAGCTTCAGTTTTCAGTAGATGACACATCTCTTTAATTCTCTGCTTAACTCCACTTAAATTTGCACTTTGGACTGGATTATGGAGAAGGAAGGTATACAGGGAGTAGTTCGGAAAATCCACCATAGCATTTGATATCAGTGGAAGTTTCAAGATCTTATTTTTCTGAGAAGTTAGTTTTGGGACTCAGACACTTCATCAGGCTGGCCTAATGGCATAGGCATGACTCCAGGAGATTTTGCAGTTTGTGTCATACAAGAGATCAATGTCATAAATGTTCTTGGTGATATTAAAAAGAAAATGCAAAAGATCATAGGAATATTTTTGTGAACATGTGCAAAAACATTCTTTGCTGACAATTAAAGCTACTAAACTAAGTTCAGATGATCACCATGAACATAACAGAAGATGACAATGCTCACCAGACCTTTCTCAGCTGTTGTCCCATTCGCACAGCACTTGGGAAGTGGCAGAAGCACTGAGGAGAGTGGAGAATCCAAAAAATAACTAAACCGTTTCTGTTGAAAGTTTCCACATAGAGGAGAATTTAC
This sequence comes from Chaetura pelagica, assembly GCF_000747805.2. Taxonomy (NCBI): domain Eukaryota; kingdom Metazoa; phylum Chordata; class Aves; order Apodiformes; family Apodidae; genus Chaetura; species Chaetura pelagica. Next base: position 435,144 of record NW_009951919.1, on the reverse strand, counting down.
CTTTGGCCGAAGACCAGGAATTAAAAACTCTCAGTCCAAAAAGAATGCTTTGGCCAAGGCTCTGTACAGCTTGAAAAGGGGCTTCTCGTGAGAGCCTAAGTACTGTGGTTACTCTGGCATCTGATACTACATGTTTTACATTTTCCTTTCTTAATGATATTATGCTCCCTTTAAGTACTGAAAGTAAGAAAGACTTACTTATTTTATCCATTTTTCCCATGTGTTCTAGAGGTGCATTAGCACCATTTGGCAATTTGGTCCATTTTTAAAGTATTTTGAATGCAAAATAATTAAAACTATTGAGCCCAAAGTCTATTTAATCAATATTTTGTATTCAGTTTCTATGAGCTCCCCAAAAAGGATCAATTGTCTTTTGTGAGAGGTGGTACTTGGACTATTTTGAAAATGCAATATAATGTTACAAGTATAGTGAAATATTATCATATATACAGAGTACTCCAGGAAATCTCTCTTTTCCAGTAGTTTCCATAAAATGTAATCCAGAAACTAAAAAGATTACTTTTTTTCCAAGGAAAAGAGCAATATGCACTTGGTAAGGTAACTGCAGAGGATTAAAATAAAGAATGCATGCAAATATATTGTTGAATTGGAGCTATTATGCTCTCCTAAGCCCTTCTCAATCTCTCTTAATGTGAAATTATTCTGATAGCATTCTCTGAAAACCAATTGAGTAGTAGTGACCCAAGGCAACCACAAATAAAAGAAGAAAGACATGAACCTGACAGTGAATAAAAATACTGTTACATTCACTTTCATCTGTTAGTTTTTACTTGTACTGGCTCAAATAATTGAGCAATTCCAAATTTCCAAATTGATGCAACCACTGTTTTATGTAAGCAAAATAATGCTGCAGTTACTTCTTGCTGCACTCAGCCAGGTTAAGTATTTTTGAGCCAACTCTGCATTGCTACTTCACCTGATTTTCTGCAAATGGGAAAGAGAGAGGTGCTTTATCTACCTCTTGCCCAAATAGCTCCTATCTACAGCCTGGGGAAGCTTAAAAGAGAGGGGTAGAACACTGTCACTGAGGGAGGAGGGTGTATATGCTGCATTTGGAGCACTTTCCCTTTGCAGCCCAATAATTCCCTCTCCAATGTACCCAACCTTACCCCATTCAGGCGGGGAGGTTGAAGTGACACCTTGCAATGAACTGCCATGTTGTGCTGCCTTGTAGGAGGGAGGAACCTGGGGAAGTGCAGCTCATCATCAGGTGACAATACCAGCAAGAAAGAAGGGTGACAGACACACAACAGACACACAGTCACTCATGCTGGAACACCCAAGTCCTTTGGAAGAGGCAGATTTCCTTCACTGAGCAGCAGTGCACACTGAGTTTGGGACTCAATATGCAGAAGAGACATAAATGAAGTAAGGAGAAGAATCAAAGGGGTGAACACTTTAAAAGGGTTCGTGTACAGACAGCTCTGGGGAATAGGCAACGTTTCTGAGAAACCAGAGGCAAAAAAAAAGGGACTATTGAAACTTAGAAATCCCCCCAGCAACAACAGAACAGAATTTTCCTAATTCTCCAAATAGGATTTGAAGGTGGTATTTATTGGATTACACTTCAATGGGCAGAAGATGCAGAAAACTAACAGAAGAAAGCAATATGTGTATTTACACACCTAGAATTTCAGAAGAACCAGCTGTATTTTGAAAGGAAGGAAAGGCCACTCTCTTGTCTAAAACTGGATTTAAGGAACACATCAAACACAAAGCTTTATTTTATTTTTATTAAGTATTTGGTTGGTTCAGAAGCAAAATAGAAATTCTTTATCTGAAAATTCATGTCTGCAAAGTGACCAGAAGGCTTTCCTTTTTTTCCAAAAAGATACTTTTTGTATTAATTATCTCATTTCCTGATTAGCAAACTAAAAGTATGACATTACTTTTCCCCTGGCTGCATCCCAGCTGGATCAAAGCACTGGCCCAAGAACATACTGTACCAGTTTAGCTGTTGAGAAAGTGCAGAAGAAATTCAAGCATCTACTTTTTATCTCTTCTGATAAAGTTATCAATCCTGGAATGCAAACATAGGGGTGGATGTTTCATATATGGCCAAATACTTGTCCAGATAGTTTTATACCTGCTTTTTGGTTCACTTACTCCTGCAGCACAAACAGTTCCTGCTCTGCTTTGGGAGCACAGTCCATGTCCAGTCCTAAATGACAAATCAGCAAAGTTCATTACACCATCATTTCTTTTCCCGGGTCTCACAGGGAAAGGTTCATTCCCTATCTGGAAGTATCTTCACCTCTGATGAGGACTAGAGGGCTACAGCTCACACAGGAGCTGTGTGTGGGCCAGCTTATGGCACAGGGACACCCTGTAAGAAGCAGTGCGTGGGTGGGTGCTTAAGGACCATTCCTAATAGTTAAACATCACTCTGATATCTATTTTCAGTAAATACAGAGGGAATAATCCACACCCACAACTTCTGAATGTACAGGGCCATCCATGAAACAAGTCTCCTGCTCCAAGCCATAAAGTCACAAATCAAGACAAAACAAGCAATTAACCTGTTTTATTTTAATGTGGTGATATATCACTGCAGTAAGGTTTTAGGCCATGACAAGTACTTCTGGGCAAATCAGCTCTCTCCTATGTAATCATATGAAAGATGAATCCAAATACAGACTGACAGCCAGAAGAGGAGAGCAGTTTGCCTCTCCGTTGAAACAGAGCTATCCTTCAGGAAGGTGTCTGTATCAGTATTACAGTAAGTGAGAACTGATTACTGTCTTCCAAAGAGCAATGTTAAGATAAGCTTTAAAAAGAGATCAATAGGCACTTTTCGTTAGTCATATTTTTGGCAGCATGCCCATATCTGCAAATATATGTTTTAAAAGTTCAAATCAGAAGCCAAACCATGATACATACAGAAAAAGGAAGACAATCAAAGCACATCTCATAGAATTATATTGGTGTTTCCTCCTACCTCCAAAAGAAGGTTTTAAAATTGTGTCTGGCCAGGAAAATAATTCCTTTTTACTGCTCACTGGAATACCTTGGAATCAAGGAATGGTTCAGGTTGGAAGGGACCTTTAAAGATCATCTAGTTCAAACCCCCCTGCATTGGCACAGACACCTCCCAATAGACCAGGTTGCTCAGACCCCCATCCAACCTGGCCTTGAACACTTCCAGGGATGGGGCTTCCACAACTTCCCTGGGCAACGTGTGCCAGTGTCTCACCACCCTCACGCTAAAGAATTTCCTCCTAATGTCCAGTCTTCCAGTTACTAGGAAGGTTAAGGAAGGTCAAAGAAGACCAAGAAAGGTCAAAGAAGGCCAAAGAAAGCCAAGGCATGCCAAGGAAGGTGAAAGAAGGTTCCTGCTAGCCAACTAGGTTAGGTTTTCTGTTCCACTTCCTCAATTTTATTTCACAAAAGTGTTGCAAACACATTGTCAGTTGGGTCAGAATGCACTTAACCTGCAAAAGGTTCACCATTCACTGACATGGCAGCAGAGAGCGATCTGCTGTGCATCGCTGTCCAAAGCCTGAACATGTCCATGGTCAAGAAGAACTCTGTTGAACATGGTCCAGTTTGAGAAGCAGATCTCAGTGTGAAAAGTCAGGGAGACAGCCCAAAAACACACAGTGCAGAGAATCAAACGTGGAACTCACAAGTATCCCCAGGAAAAAAAATAGGCTTTGAATTTGGTGGTGGGTGAGCCAGCCTTTGAGCTGGGAGCAGGAATCTGTGCCCCACTGCTTGAGTTATTTTGAGTTCAGTGGAACAGGACTTCTTATACTCTTTGTAAAGAAGCAGGAGGTATGAGGGGTATCTGACTCCATCACCCCTGACTCCATCACCTTTCCCTAACTTCAGCTATCTGCCAGAACTCAGTTTTGGTAAATCTCACTCAGGTCCAATGAGGCAGCAGTATGTGTAAACTCTTTATAGTTTAAAATGTCATATGTTGATGCTGACAAGTTCAAGACATGCGAAGAGGTTGCCATGGAAACATACTCTGTGTTGCCTGGAACAGAAGGCAACATTTTACATTTAAAAAAAAAAAAAAGAAAAAAAAAAAAAAAAAAGGAAAAAAATCCAACTTGGACCAACAAGTTAGGTTGGTGGGGAAAAATTAGTTTGTCATTTGTTCTCAGACAGAATATTTTAATTTAGAAACAACGAAACTAAATGTGTTGAAAGCATGTACATTGTATTTTTAATTGTTTCCCTCATCTCAGAATAAAAAGTACTTCTATATGGGAAGACTTTCTTTTGCAGTCCATATACAGTAAATCCATCTCTATATTCCCATATCCAGAATTCTCAGTCTAGCTTTTCTTTCATAATTAATGAAAACATTTTACTGGGTGGTCATGATCTTGTTCATCTTGTAACTCTTCTGTAACCTTACTTATCTGTGTACCCACACTGACGAACAGAAACAGTGTAGGGATAGAATTGGTCAGAAACAGACAGAACTGCATCTTTGAACAGTCAAGTCACTCTTAGTTGCTTCATAAGCCCCCTTTTATAACCTGTCATTGTTGCAAGGTGACATCTGCCCTCCTGGGGTATTGCTGTGCAGTGCCATCCTTCAATGACAATCTCTTTTGCTTCAATCCATTGCCCTCTCAACAAGCATAAGAACAATTTTAAATTCCCCAAACTACAGTTTCAGGCTGCAAGCTCCACCAAAAGCTGGATTTTAAAACACAATTCCCACACACGCATTTCCCCAAAAGAAAAAAATATTATTTCCAATTAATCTTCCTCACAAAAAAAACCCCATATAGTCTGAAGACTTTTTTTTTTTTTTTTTTCTGGAAGCTTTCTATTAAAGAACCACTGGATTTGAAACATAAGTTTTTTTAAAAGGGAGAGGTGAGGTTCTACTTCACCCACTTAATTTTTTAAAACAATGAAAAAGTTTGAGCTGTTAAGCCTAAGACTGATTCATTTATGCTTTCCTATTTTGAGCACTCTAGGATGCACTAGATGCCTAGATAGGATGCTTGTTTTACTAGGGGATTTGTTTGTTTTGGACTTTTGTCTATCACAGAAGTGACAAATCTACAATTCAACGTAAATATCTCCAATCTGCAGCTGATGCAACCTTCATGATTTTTGTAAAAATGAGGCCAAGATATGCTTGCAAACACAGGAGATGGCATCATAGTCTCATGGTGTCATTATCAACATTTTTTCTTGATAATTTTAATAAAAATATAAAATAATTTGAAGATCATATTTCTTCATAAATACCTGAGCAGAAAAGGTGGGGGAAACCTCTTTTAAGAGAGAGGATGTTCAGCCTGAATACAAACCTGAATACAAACACCTGAAATAGAAATAATCTTGCGAACTGTCATGAGAGCACTACCCTTCATCATAAATGCATCAACAGGAAAACAATGCCAGAAAGATGTTTTTAGAAAAACTTCTCATTTAGGCTTGTATTTTCAAAGACACCTGAAGAGAACTGACATCCAAACACAGATGGGCACCTACTCTCCTCAAAACTTCAGCTTACACTGTTACAATTGCATTCCAACACACCTCATTTATTTAAAATGCAAGGGTTTTTCAAAAAATCCTGCTGCCTTAAGGAAACTCCTGTACATGCTTTTTCTGAGTGCTGACCTTGGTGTCTCAATGCTGGAGGCTGCTGAATTCAAGGGCTACTGCTGCCACCAAGGCAAAATGGGTCACAGGAAAAGGAACAAGAAACAGCACTTCTGAGCTTTAAATGCCAGGTCATTTTTGCATCCACTCAACAGTGCAAATAAATTCATTTATTACTGTATTTTTTATCTGTTTGTACATGACTGATTTTGTGGCTAATTCCATAGCAGCCTTTTTTTCAAAAGTATTATTTTTATTTTTTAGTTATAATCCACTGTTTATGTAGACCTTCCAGATGTATAGTACATTCACTTTTCCCCTCACCTTCTACTTACAGCATTAGTAGCACTGAAAAACTGTTTCTCTTTCCTTTGGAATTTAGAAACTCTGTGTTCCTCAAAAATCTTACAGGAATATTTAAGAGAAGTGCACATTATTAAGACCTGACTTTAATATTGCTTAAAGCCTGTTTATTCCTTCTCTTACACCTCACTTCTCATTTTTTTCTTATTATTACCTTCATTGAATAAACATGTCTTCAGAAACTTATAAATAGGTGGAACAAGAATCTTTATAAACTGAGTTATCTTTAAAATCCACAGTTGTTGGTTTTTTTTCAAAAGGACTGAGGCAGAGAAATATGGAAAGGCTCATTTGTAAAGGTACTAAGACTGACTTCAGTTCACTCAGCTTCACAGGGTTCATCACAACAGCATTTGGCTCTCCTGTTTTCTTCACTGCTAATGGATACTTTAGTATTTAATTAATGCAGCACAATCGAAATCCCATCAAAGTCAATAAAACTCTTTTCATTTATGTTAATGGGCTTTGGACCAACTCCTGAATTGATACCAAAATCAAATAAAACACCCTTAGGAAAAGAAGAGATACACTAAGCTTATACTTTAAAGTACAATCTTAAAACTTTCCTAAGTTTTTTACTTGGTTTAAAGTAAATATTATTGAACATCTCATAGGAACAGCTGGACAACCTTTTTTGCCAGTCTGATTAAAGTGTTGGAAGGAAACTAAATGTATGCACCTCTTGTCCGTGAACAACCTTCCCATGACTGGGACAGCCAAAGGTTACATCCCCCTGGAGCTCCTACATTGTGCAAGTACCTGAGGGCTCACCTTCGAGAAGATACATTTGGCAACACAGCTGCATTTCAGTGGTCCTGGCCCCAGGCACCTATGGTTTCTCTGGCACCACCTCGGTTGTACCAACACAGCTCTCTGCTGGGCTGCTCTGGGCAAAACTTCACCCATAGGGTTAACCCCTTAAGGTTGTTTGGCAGGACAACATCCAAACCTGACCAACTGGCATTAATACAGTTAGTGCCCAGCTGAGGAAGGCTCTGCTGAGTGGAGCAGTCAGTCTGACATGTAACACAGCTGAATTTCCATAACCATTTTAATCAAATTATCAGAAGAGAGCAACAGCTAGTTTTATTGTACAGAGGAGAGGAGAGGAGGCTGTTTTGTCTCCTAATATACTAAGGGATATTAACCCTTCTTCTGATATTTTTTACCTATTTTGGCAATACCAACAAAGCCACACCAAGCCACTGCATCACTTCTTACATAGCAGCATGCTTTAATTGACCAGAAGATTGAGAAAAGTTTGACCACGGAAATCACATCCCGAAATCATATCCCAAAATCCCAGCAGTACTGACTCTGTGGCAGAGCCACAGAATACTTCCTTATATTCCCAAAAGCCCAAATGAAAGAATCAAACCTGTGCTGCTGGTTTGGACAGGGCTTTTTATTTCACACTAGGCCAACCTGACAGCACAGCAGACTGGAAAACTGCTTTGGCAGAATGGTAATAGAGAAGGAAGAAAATTCAGAGTGAGGATGAGAGGTATTTCAGTTCCCCCTGGGCTAGAGCTGTGAACCCTTCCCGTGGAATCAATCACAGCAGCTCTGGAGGGGACTGTCCTGCAGTGCATGGGACACGTTGGTGATGGGCACACGTGGCTCTGCTCCTATCTGCCCACTGCCTCCTGGCAACCCTGACTCACCTCGTAGCATCACGTGTACTGGTTTGTGAGTGCAAGAAGTGCAGGTTGCTCTCAAATGGAGTCTGTATTTCTGACCTGCAGACTAGCACTGAGGATAGATGGAGACATCATCTCTTGTTTTTTTCTCACTTCTGGAGGTACTTGTTAAAGAAGAATATTTACAGAACAAGGGTTTGGTTTTGAATAGCCAAGAAATACAGTGTTTCCTGTTCCTTCCTGCTGCTCCTGGGCTACTCATAAGCTATTCTCATCACCTCAGCTCTCCAGTGTCAGGGCTCAGCATCTTGCACTGCTGCCACTGATCAGATGTCTCTAACTACTCTTTCCTTTGGCCTTTCTTCTGACCATCCCTTCCTCTCCCCCAAAACACACACAGAGAGAGTAATCTTCCTGCTCTGAGCGCTATGCTAATCCACAGGAACCACAGTGCATATTTCTGCAGTGAAGGAAGCATTTCCAGCTTGTGAAAAGGAAAGCAGCACTGCCCAGCAGCCCAGCAGCAGCCTGTGGGGAGGTAGGCTTTGAAACAATCTGTGTGGCTTTGGAATTCAAACCTGTTAACTGTGGTGGAGCACATTAACCACCTTTGGCACCAATTTCGAAGATGGCCATTTGCTCCACATTCCTCAGCAAAGGAGAAATGCTGGGAAGGTCCTTGGCTCTGTGAAGGTGAGGAGTGAGAACATACAGGCTTGGCCATCACCTAGAACCAGCTTTGGGGAGGACACCATCAGCTACATCCACACAAACTAGAAAACAGAAGTGTTTCAGCCAATCTAGCCAGGGCACCGTGCTGCCTAGTGCTTTCATGTGTCAAGAAGCACAAAAAATTATAGATAGCATAGTTGATTACCTATGATAGTATGTTTTTATTACCTTCACAGAGTAGGTCTGTTATCAGTCTTACTGTTCTCTGTAGCTTTCCTCTGAAGCAGTAGCCAAAATGCAGCAGATAAAGTAGTCCAGGAAGAAAAAAAGATCACTTTATTAGGGACTAAGCCAGGTTCTTAATGGTATTTGAGGTACAATCAATACCTCAAGGGTTTGGAGCAAAGGCAGATGCCTTTTGAACTTTTGTCTCTCTGCTTTGCCTCCACCGCCATCATTTTGTAAGGCTGGTAAACATGGACAGGGCCAACCTGCCTGGGTGCTAAAGCAGCTTATGGAAACCAGCTACTGAATAAATAGCAACAGGACTCTCTGTATCAAACTTCAGTCAACCTGCAGTCCTCCTATGGCCAATGCTAGTGGTGATGGATGTTCTTCTGGTCAGTATGACAGAATGTTCCCCTGCAATATTCACTAGGTGGTTCATCAAAAGAGGAAGTTTAACAGAACTTTGTTCAGTACTTTTTAAAAGGCTGGACACAAGGCTGGCAGGGTAGCACAGAGCCAAATGGGCAGCTTTATGACAAGGTACTCAGTGTGTGTCTCTGTCACTGTGTTCTGCTCCCTCATGACACTGCAGCATCACAGCAAAGCTCTAAGGTCACTTCTACTAATTAGAAGTAGTCGAAAGTGCAACTCCACTGAAGCATCTAAATGCAACTTCAAAACTTCTCTGAGTTTCCACTGTGGTGAAATGTTCTAGCACTTTCTAATCCATGTTTAATTGCCTTCTTTGAGTGCTACCAACTCCTCCATAAAGCAGCCTATGAAGAACAGAACTTCCTCCAGAGGAGACGAGGGTCAGTCTGTCTTCATTGTTCTTTCAAAGGATGCTTTAAAGCATCTAACAATTTGTCACCAGTAGCGTATAGGTCACAAAGCAGTCTCCGTATCTGAGTTTTTGTCTGTGATTCTGCTTTTTTTAGTTAAGAATGTGGTGCTCTAACAACAAAATAAGATTTAAACTTAAGGATTTGGCGGACTCACAAATGTTGACATTGTATAAAGTCAAAGCAATAAACTCAGAAGATATACACAGAGGATTAAATTTCACCTGATAGGCCTCTGATGTCAGTGAAAAGTGGCCTTAATATAAACAAATATAAAATGAAAAGAGAAAAAATCAACAGTTTCCCACAGTGGGATAGTTCGAATATACTGTAGAACTTGCAAGAAGTGACTCAATATTTCAAAATTGTATCTTTGGATTAACGACTGCATAAAGATCATTCTGGATGTGCACTGTAAAAATGTACCAAGGCACAACCATTTCTTAAATCCACAAGTCAAAGCAAATACCTTTCTATCACCCCGAAGGACCACAAAATTGCCAGAAGCAGCTGAGCCTTTCAAAGACCTATGTGTATCAATCATGGATGAATTTCACATCACTAACACCATATTTATTCAATACTTTCGCCAGTAGTGTCATGATTTCTACAGGCTTGCATAATAACATGAAAATGTCATAAAAAATTACATCAGAATGGTAATTCAGACACAGGAAGCCTTTAGTGAGCCCATGCTTTTGTGTGAGAAAAAACAGCCCTTACAGCTGTGTTTTTAACCCATCTGCCCATTTGTGACTAGGGACTCTGAGAACCTTCAAAGACACCAGGATCCCTGGTCTCCTCTTCCAATTTCCAAATATGTAAACAAATCCTGAATAGGTTACTTGGCAAAATCTCATGTTAATAATGCACAGGCTTTCACGGACCTTGTGTGTCCTGCTACCTCCCAAGAGCAAGTGCATCTCTTTGCAAACCATGGCAGCCTGCAATCCAGACTGTCAGAGGAGGACATGTCACCAGAAGAGTGTAAAAACATCTCATTACATAAGGCTGGGTTCTCAGCTAATGCAAAGTGACAGAGCTCCCAGAAATCCATGGAGACATGATGATGCATAATAGCAGAGGTCTGGCTTATTATAATTGAATAGACCCAACATCTCATTTTCCCATCTACTGACAGATCGTTGGAATCCTGACCACGAGAATCTCAGAGGGCAATGGGGAGTTGAAAGGAGATTGCATCAGAGAAAGTAAACTCCAGTTTGGCTAGAAGCATATTTACAGTCCAGGAGTTTCAATTAGCTGTTGCTGAGTTATCACAAACGTCTGTTGAGCAGATGTGCAATTAGAGTTTTTCTCATGTTGCTCTCTCATGATTTGGAGTTGGTTGGTTCTTTTTTTGTTAGGGAGGGGGGTTGATTTGGCATTTTTTGAGGTTTTTTTGTAAGTGACACTGGTTTTACTGGGGTCAGAGCTAATAATCTCAGATAGGCAGAGAAAGCTCTTCCTACCATCACACCCCTAGCAGTGCAGAAGCAAAGAGGGGCAGTCTCAGTAAGCATGAAAATCTTTCTCCTTTCTGGCCCCATCTTCATAGGAGGAGTGAGACAGAAGGGCTCTCAGAATGAGCCTGTAAATTCAAGGCAGCTGGAATTGCCTCATCCTCCTGGAATGGACAAGAGGAGGGTTTTTCCTGATCCCTCCCCCTTGCTTAATGCATCACCTCTTCTGTGGTGGGGATGTGGTGTGAGGCAGAAGGGGAAGAAGGTTTAGCAGAGCTATTTCAGTTTCAGAAGCATGCAGTTCTGTCCTGTTCCACCCAGCATATGGGATATAAACAGCAATGGGAAAAGCTGCACTTGAGCCTCTTGTGCTCACCTCCCTCACCACCACCACCACACTAGGGAACAGAGAACAAGGTGAAAGACAAGGTTATAATGTGGAATACTCCATGGCCTGCTTTTTGTCCCAAGTTCTTCGCTAACCAGCCTGCCCATACAAACCCAAATGAAGCCAGTGACACTAAACACACCCACTTCAGTAGCTTTGGAACAAACCCAATAATCAGCTACTTGCCATGGGACTTCCCTGGACTTTTTGAAAAATGGTGTGGACCGTGACATAACAATTTACATAAGAGATATTTTTTCTGTGTCATTCTCTGTTTAGATAAGTGCAAGATTATATGTTCACAGGTTCAGCATTTTTATTCTCTTTTATGAGTGTGATTATTGTTAGTCTTAATTTGACTGCAGTGAACAAACAACTTTATTTTCATAGTAAATTCATCACCCTTTCCTACTGAGGAGTTTGAATTAATTCAAACCATCTTGTAAATTGTCTTGTCTTTCTTGCCCTGCCTATTACTTATCCAGACTGAGCTTCATATTCCTCTTTCAGAGTGGTAAATCATCCTTAGATTGATCCCATTTTTACATTTACTGCTTATGTCAGCCTTAATGTGCTGGAACTTTGCAAACAAATGTAATATTGACAGACACCTCTAGCATTTATTTGGGCATTAAATATTTTGGTTTACTGATGAAGGGGGGATCTGCCATTTTCACAATGAAACCTAAAGCTATTAGGAAACGGTGATTTCAAGCATGTTGTAAATCTGAAATCAATTCAAATTCTTCCCTCAAACCTCTGTATCCCAAAGCTTGTTACTGGTATTGAACTGAGGTGGGGTAAAATTTGTTCTTCGGGGTTTTGGGGTTGTTTTGTTTCCCAATAGGTAAAAGATTGTGACTTCGGGTAGGTTGACACTGTTCTACAGAGAAGTGTTCTGAAAAGTTTCAAAGCCATATTTTTATCTAGCTATTACTTGCTTTGTTTAAGTATATGAAAAATTTTAGACATTTTTAGCCTTGCAAGCTTCAAAGCCTGCCAGCTTCCAATATAACTCCTGTCACATGAGAGAGTGTTGGCACGTGAAAGACTCTTGGCCCAGCTCAGCTGTCATCATCACCAGGTAGTGATTTATTTCTCAAGGACTGTTTTTTAAATACATTCTGGTTTGCAGAATGCTTTCCAGACAACATCTCTCACATTCCTTCCACAGCTCCTCTGCCTGGGGAAAGAAATAAGCCTAGCAATTTTAACATTCTAAAGAATCAAGAAGTATGCTCTTCTGCACGAGTCAAATGAACATAATTTACCCAAACCCCATGATTTAAACAAATAAAACCAGTATTAAAAGAATAACCAGAGCCTGTGCTGCCACCTACCCTTAGTTAATCTCTGCATTTTCTGCAGGCTCGTTTTCCACTTCCAATCAATCTATGGGCTCTGTCCTGCAAACAGATCTGCCCCTCAACTGATGTAATGGCCATGGACACTGGCCCTTGGATCAGCCTTGGGAACCACACACTTGACCAAGGAAGAACGTGCAAGATGCATCTGCTTAGAGCAGGTAACGGTAGTTCTGTCTTTTGCATGTGGGGGAAGTATCAGCAAAATTAGCAAGTCCTTGGAGTAAAAATTGTGCTTTCTCCTCTTCCCTTCAAAATTCTATAATTTTACTGTACTTATATTGAATTTTAAATGGCTTATTATTATGTTAAGTTCTTGAAATATTTTTACTTCCAAGAAATTAAGTCTTTTCTTTCCTGTAGGACTTGCTGTATTATTTTGGCTTTCTCTATCCCATACTGAGTACAATATTCATTATATCACACCAAAAAGCACGTGTTCAGAAGCACAGCTTGAAAGAGAAACTCCTCCTACAGGTCAAATTGTACAAGAGTTGCTCTCAATCTGCAAGCCCTGTCCTGGGACTCTAGTGTGAAGGTATCCTGGGATGGGTTTGCCTCAGGTGACTAATACATGCCCTCAGGACATGCTGGAAGCTGCTGCTGGAGCCCAGCAGTCCACAGGACACAGAGGGAGGAGGCAGGCACAAAAGAAGGACTGCCCAGCAACAGTGGGAAGCAGAACAGCAGCAGCTGAGATCTACTCTCTGGACTCCTGTAGAAACATGCTGTATTGGATATACAATTCAGTCCCTCCCACCATTCCATGGACTGCTTCCTTTAAGTACTGCAAGTGATGGGAGAAAAGAAAAGAGGTCAGAAAGAGCTGCTGGCCAGCCTGCTTGTTAGCCATGCAGGTTGTCCTCCGCACATCAACTTCATTATTCTTGCAGTGGTAGTAAAACACATTAATAAAGACTTAAAGACTCAGGGCCTACATCAAGATGTGGCACTGTGCCATCCTAAAACCTCAGAAAGATATTTTGCTTTTATGTCTTTTAAAGATGAGTTTAAATGTTGACCATATGCCAGGCATTTCCTCCTAGTTTTCTTGCTTCAGAAATCTTGTATAAATAGTTCACCATCATTAAAGGGTAATAACAGCAGATACCTATAGTCAATATACCTATTGAAGAGAAATAACTTAAATGCATCAAATTAGTTTTATCTAGTTACAGGTGGAAGGAGACACACAAAGACACCAGTGATATTCACTGACTCTTTCTTATTACAGGATTAGTAGTTTTCATGCTTAATTTCAGTAGAAAATGGATTGTAAACTGTCCCCCAAGGCCCACTGGGCTAGATGTTAAATGCTGAAAAAAGTGGTCTGACCATGTAATGAAATTCAAACACAGAGGTGGCAACTACATTAAAAGTTAAAGGGAATGACAGTTGGAAGGAAGTTAAAGTGGCTTTATCAAAAAGAAAATGCATATTAAAATGCATATCAAAAGAAAAATGAAAATACTGTACTTAGCAGGAGTAAAAGTAAGAAACTGCTATGAACCCTGGGCAGTTTCAACCTCTGCATTCTCCTTGAAGAGATACACAAGTGAAGAATTAAGTCTATTTAGTTATTTTGAAGATAAGGGTCATGAGTGCAACAATAAAGAGGCAAAATGTTAAATTTGACATAAAAGGAAAATAAAGGGAATAAGAAATAACATAAACCTGGAGGGAATGCTGATAAAGTGTAACCCTCTTAGGTTATCACATCCAAAGAGAACCCAACAAGTTGTACAAATGTGACTTCAATTTTAGCAAGGCAAAGTTTCAGAAAACAAACACATTATTAGATACTGTGCTACAAGGGGCATGAAGGAAAAAAACTGAAAGGTAAGTATATAAATGAATGGCACCAGAGAGGCTAAAATGATACCAAAGTTACCACATTCAGCAACTGAATCTTCCTCACTTGAGGGGCAGCCAGCCCATGTAATACATGCCAGTGGATAAACTCTCTCGGAAGCACATATAAGACAGGACAGATCCCATCTCTCACTTTGTTTTTACCATTCAGCAACTTGCCTTTCCTTCTGACTGCTTCTCCCACTCTCCTGCCATCAGAATAACTCCTCCCCACACCAGCAAACTCCACACCTTTCCCTGGGCTTGTGCCACTCCCCTCCAACAAGGGTGGAATTTTACTGCAAAGCCAAAAAAAATCAAGCAGAGCTACAAAGTGGAAAGCCATGATCCATAGAGCAGAATCATTTGTTTGTCCAAAGTTGCAGTTCCAACCTTTGGTGCTTGAAGGCCCAAGTCAGGCTCCCTTAAATAGAACCATTTCAAAATCATGAGAACAAGGACGTGGTTTTACAAGACAACCTGAGCATATCATTTACTGAAGGAGCAATCTCACTTTTCCCCTTGCTCCCAGCTGAGGGCATTTCCACATTCATCCCTTTGCCAATACAAATTCCCATCTCACCCCACAGAGAACCAGTTCAAGTAGCTAAACTGGCAGGCAGCAATTCACTGGTTTGGCCACTCACCCCCCGGGTTATTGTGTGGTGGAGTAAAACAAGCAGGGTGCTGGAGCAGGGGGCACAGCACAGGGAGAAGCCAGGGGAACAGGACTGCTTCTCTCAGTAACAATGGAGTGTTAAGAGTCTCATCTGTACTGTAAAATGACACCTTTAAAACAACGTACTTGGAATGATTTTCATTGACCTGCTGATTTCTGACACTTCAAGAAATACAACTTGTGTCTGTCTGTCTTTGTCTTGAGACAAACACTTTTTTAAAAACACTTACTGTAAACAGAAAATAGTTACTTAGAAGAAAAATTTAAAAGTTAGTGCTGAGATTCACATTTACGACTCTAGGAACTCCAGATTTGAGGAAAGTACCAGACATTTTGACACCTAGGAATAACTCAGATCTATAGCAGAGACTCTGATTTAGAGATGAGGAGGCAGCATGCTCTTCAGCATTTGAAGAGGACACTCTTCTTTTCAATGTTACAGTTTAATAGAATGGTGCTGAAAATAGCATGTGAAATGTGGGGCTTTCATTTCACAGACTATTAAAACTGGGAACCCGCTGTGTCAAGACTCTGCAAACAAAGACGAATTTAAAACACACACAGATAAAGAGGCTAAAGAAACCAGATGTGATGTGTTAAAGAACTTACTGAAACTTTGGAAGAAGGGAAGCAATAAAGGAAGGAGGTGATCTGAAAAAGATGGTGGGCACAACAGAGCTATTCACAGGAAGGGAATGCAAGGCTTTGCAGCCCCCTACTGAAGACCTGCTCCCTGAGCCTCTGTTTTAATCAGACCCAGTACAATAAACATCCTAGTGTGCAATTAAGTAATGGCATGACCTGTTTACAAAGCAACAGTCACCATCAATAAAAAGTGCTGAGAAGTAGGTCGAATAAAATACTAGTGTAATTTGTGGAGAAAAGGTCTTGCTCTGTGCAACAGCTGGAATTCTGGTTGATCAAAAAAAATGTTGTTCAACCTTCTGTAGCAAAAGATAAACATGTAATTAACTCAAAATGTGGCACTACCTTGCCATTTGCAGGAGGCTGTAATATTAAATTCTGAGAGAATTCAGGAACACCTTGCCACCTCATGAGGAAGCACAGAGCTGGCAGATAAGTAACCTGATAGCATGTTTTGACGGACACACCTTTGGAAGCTGAAGAGGGACACAGTTCTTGAAATAGATATCCTGCTTACCCTGGAAAGTTATTATGACCTTATCAAAATTAGTTACTATTTTTGGATCTTTCAAGATGTAAAGTGGGAGGAGCCATTAGGCATATTTTCTTGGAGGTACATGGTTTAATACTCTGGTTGGGAAATTCATTTTTGTGTGGTTGAAGAGAAGTGGTACAGCTGAGAAACTACCACAAAGAGGATGATGCACCAACAAGGTCAAAAAGAATATAATGAAATGCCTATCTTTCATCCAAAGGCCTACAGCATACCACAGAGATACTGGTTTTGATTGCCTGAGGATGGTCTGTCCAGATGGTGTCCACCTGTATGTTGTAGGAAATTACTTACTCTGCTCTCAGATAAAATGTAGGTGAGATGATCTATGCAAAGAAGATGGAAAGGAAATAAATAATAAAATACTTACTGATGACACAGTCTTTTTTAAGGACAGCAAAATTTACTCCAGTTAGAGGCTGAATCACAGTGTTTACACTCTCTGTTTCAGACTACAACATTTAAAAGCGAAAATCTCCACAATCTACACAGCAGAAGGGGCTGTCCAACTAGTGCTGGCCAGGGACGTGAACAGCACAAACCCAGACAATGAGTTATGAAGCAAAGCCTCTGTCATATGAAAATATGTGGGTATGCCTTCTGTCAGGCAATAAAGGTCTTTATACCATGTGTGTGGATGTCGATGTGCAGCCAGGCTCTGATTGTGCTAAAATTTACATACATGCTTGGCTTAAACATGTAGAGACCCCAGCAGAATTCAGAAAAGCATGTGAGTTAATGGAGTTCCCCTCTAATCACCTGCAGAGGAAGAGCTGCTATTTACTTACAGAAAATGGTTTTTAAATTTTGCTCTATACTGTAACAGGAATTATTTACATTTCTCCTGCCACTGTATTATAGTCCTACTTGTCCAAAAAGAAGAAGTCCACTGTGGGTTTTGCCATTACACAAAAAACAGATGGTTAGATTTTGTTTTAATTTAAGTAGAAAATGCTCTAAAATGAAGAAATTATATATGTCAATTTTTAATCCACTAAAAATGTATGCAACTCGTTCATAATGTAAATGCTAAAAAGTTAGAAGACAAAAAAATAATTACTGGAATTCTTTGTAGCAGGCATCTGTTTTAACTGTCAGGCACTCGACCTGACCAGACTTTGAAGACAATATTGTGCTACCTTGAATTCTGCTTTTTTGCTACATCACAAACTACTGTAATCCAAAAACTAGATAAAACAGAAACCAAACTAAATTGTAAATCCATATGAAAGCAGGAGATGGATGTCTGAGAGGAAAAAATAAGTTACATAAGCATGTTTGTCTTCTCCACAGTGAATTCACTGTGAGCAGATCCTTCACCCTCTTACCCAGGTAAATAATATGATCCACCTAAGGTGAGTTAGATTCAACTGTGGCCAGTTCCAAGAAAGCACCTCTGTCAGGAAGGTATTTAAGAATGTGACCTGAAAACTCACTGACTTCAAAGAGTTCAAACTCATGCTCAAAGTGAAGCAGGATTATCCTAAACAAGGATAGATTTAAATGTCTTCAGGAATGTAGGGAATATGGTAGGAGGAAGAGGAGGGAATATTCCTCCAGGAAGCAGAAAGGGGGCATTTCCCATGGTAGCTGGAATTGCTCTCAGGAAACACCATTGACTGAACCTGGAACCTGGGTTCCTACATTTCCAATGTACATGATGTGCCTAAACTGAATATATGGATACTTCCCTGTAAAATAAAGACTGCAGGAAAGGAAAATATTCCATATCTGGTTTTAAAACAGTGAAGAAGATATTAATAATACCAATAATACATAACTAACTCATGGGACAACTGACAGACATCCACTTGCATTAACAGTAGTCAAAAACACCTGTCAATCCTTGAAGCTTCACAGCTGGCTAGAAAACAAATGGATCACCCCAAACCCACCCAGGTCAGCCCAGCAGTACAGTTACTGTTAGTATTGGGCATGGGTCTAAAAAGCAGTGCTGGCTTCCCATGCATTTCTAGAAGAAATAGCATCTGGGCAAGCAGCCAGCCAAAAGGCTTCTCTCAGACAGTTTGTGAGGCTTATTTCAGCACATAGCGAAGACTGAAATGTTGTAGAGCAAACCTTGCCTGTTTCACCACATAGGAAACACTTATGTTAATTATACCAGTAAGGTGATGAGATCTTTGTATCCCAAGACATCTAAAGTTTATGGGTCCATAAGAAAACATCAACCATAAATGTCCTGTATGGACATTTATACCTTATGGCCACTTTTAGTAACTTCCCATTATAATGGCAATATAGTGACATTGTTGGACAGCTCATATTTTAACTTCTAAAAAAGGAAGAGGATTATACTAATGAAGCAGAGCTAAGACACCATGTTGTGTTATTGAAACTAATGTTCCTCTGTTTGCTTGGGTGGGTGCTAGATCATACTGATTACACAACCTGAAGCTCTGATCTCAGCTTTTTAGGATCCTGTCAGTAAATCTACTCTGCACTGCAGCCTAATTTAATAATGTACTCATAATCTACACCAGATGTGGTGTTCGTTTGTGCTTCTCCTGTATGTGCTTGTGTTTAAGTACATATTCTAGCCCACAGACTACGAATGTTATGAGGAGACTGGGACAGAACTTGTCTCTAAGGTTCCATGATCAAACACTGCCATCTTGTCAATCTAAAGAATACATTTTTTGTACATCCACCTCAAGCGTTGTCAAAATATTTATCAAAACAAGAAATCCAGATGCATAAAGAGATTTTCTACAATGGCAGGTTCATCTGCTGGGGTGAAGAAAGGGAGTTCCCAGTTAATACAGTAATATAGGGCTGACATAATTCTAACTCTTTATTGTTTTATGTCATTTTTAAAACCTCCAAGCACTTCTCCTTCACAGTTAGCCCTTGGAGAGGACAGCCAGCTCCCTCATCCTCCAGCTGCATCCACAAGTAAGGATCTGGCCAAGGACCAAGAACATACTCAAAGTGCAATGTCCTCCACAGCATTCTGCAGACCACGGACAGCTGACCATGTTGGTTCTGCCCACCCAGTGAAAAATTATTTTGAATGCTATCATGCCAACCAATATTATACCAACTTATTCTGAGTGGTTTTATCTTAAGCAGGAAAGCTTTCGTAAAACTTTTTATATGGTAAAAATCATATTCATAATTCAGAAAGCTGTTTTAAAAACTATTGAGTAGCTTCAACTTTCCAATTATTTATAAAGACCCGTTTCAGCTCTGACAGCACACCTAAGTTCGATACTTCAGAAGTTCTTTTCATCTGTCCCTGATTTGATTTTTAGGTCAATAAAAGTAACTTTGCCATTGACTTCTGTTGCAGAGAACTAGGAGGACCCAAACTCAGTCATAACTCTGTATATGCATTCACTGTACCTTTTCATTTTCTAGAATTTTCTAGAATTACCACAGATTAAAAACCCTCATAATTTATAGTACAGTTCAAAAATCTGTTCACAGATCTATTATTTTTGTGTAAACCCCTTCCAACAACTTCTCATTTTGGCAATACCTACACCACCAGACAGACTCTTCGCAGACAATAACTGGAAAATAAGACACAGTTGGCAGCAAAGTGCAAACCAAAGGGTATGTTCAGAGGAAATAACATCAGAAGTTGGCAAGGTGGCAGATATATTCACTGACTTGAACCAGATTCAATGAACAAAAGTTTGCAATGTAAAGATCAAACTATGAAACTTCAATTCAAGTATTATTTCAGTCCCAATGTCTGGATGCAAAAGCTGGAAGCTCACCAGAAGCATAAACAGATGTCAAACCACCTTCAAAAGCAAGCAGTTCAAGAAAATCCTAGGAATTCAATGAAGTAAGTTTATAACAAACAACTCCAACATTTGACAGTTGACAACTCAGTTGTCAAGAGAGCTCCACCATCCCTATCTCCAGAGTAATGTAGAAAAGGAGGTGAAAATACTTGGGGTATGTTGGGAGCATTGGTCATGGCAGGTTTACCATTAGGCAACTGAAAGAAAATCCAAGATACCATGGAATGTCTCCTCTGAAGTAAACCAGGTATGAAGAAAAAAATGGACATAGAAAACCAGTTGAGAATAGCCTTGTCCATGTCTTCATTCACATTTGAAATACCAATAAAACTTTGAGTAACATACAGCCCAGTGGTTTCTAAAAATGCATTGCTAGCAATATGCTGCTCCAGAGACTCTTCAGTACTTCCAAACACAAGAAATCCAAAGGCAAAAAGAGAGACAATCAAGTGTAGTATTAAGTTCAGTGGGTTATTTGCTCATTATTGCTGTCCGTGGACCTGTGGCTTTTGGGGAACCACCAATATAATTTCTTGGAGTTTGTGTAATTCTATTGATATCTGTTTAAAACCCCACAAGAAAGAAAGAAACTGAGATGGAAGGCATGGATAGAGATGGAACATAGTACCCAAGGGATCGGAGTTCAATCTGTTGTTCCACAACAGATTTACTGCACAATCTCAAGGAAACCATTACGGCCAGAGGCTTAAAGGTATTGAGGTAATACTTCCTGCGGGAAGGCTTCAGCAGCCTGGGCAAAAACAAACACAGTCTCTACCCTGAAACATTTACAATGTAGATACACACTAAAGGAAGCAGTAAGTAATTTCCAAATGTAGCAGTTGCAGTGTCATGTGAACACCAGCACGGTATCCAGATTAGAATGCAGCAACTACCATGCTAGACCAACCCTCCTGCTTCTTCTAATGAAAACAAGAATGCTGAAAAGGGGCAGGCTCACAGGTTGAAAACTATTTATATATATATATAGTTTTCTGGTTTTTAGCTATTGTATTGAGGTCTGACTTAATTCCTTTGCATTTGAGAAGTTACTTTCAAATGCAAAAAGACCAGTATTCTATAAGCACTTCAAAATCTATGCATGAGACCTTGGACCTTTGGAGTCCTATCCGTAGTTGGGCTTTAGCTCCTGTTATATTTTATCATAACTTGCTGCTCCAAACATAAGGAGTCCGAACTCTGGCTAGCAGGAGGAGGAGGCAGGAACAAGCTCCCCCACTGCATTTCAGTCAACACCTGCGCTGATGAGAGGAGCCAGCAGGAGGCAAACACCAGCCGCCAACAGAATCTTCTTCCACCTCTCAGCACGGCTGAGCAAGGAACAAGAGCTTTGGCTCCACCCCAGTTTTGCTATGCCCAGAGCAAGTAAATTTGCCTTACACAAAATTATCTGTGCTAAGTATGAGGAGAGTAAAGAAATTCTGCTTCCCCACCAGAGGCAGGCCTGCAGGATAGTACTCAGCTTTCTAAATTGCTTTTCTTGCTTAGTCCTGGTGTTCCTCTTGCCTTCAGAGAGCTGCCCACATCAAACAATTGCAACATTCAAACCTGTTTCTCATAACAGGAATGCACATGGCTCAGAGAAACCACAGGAAAGGAAAGAGTAAGGAGAAAAGCATTTGACTCCCTCTCATTTTCAGGTAGTCAACATACTATCTCCATACATCTTATCTTCTTGGCACAGCAAATGAACAACTTTCTATGATTAAGTAAACAGAAATACAACTGACTCATACTGGCTTTTTATGCGGACAACAGAATGCATTAAAATTAAGTCATGTCAAAATTGAGAATTCTGAAGGGTATAGCAAGAAAATATTAGCTGGATAAACTGTTCATTATAAAAAATATAGCCCTTTTCTCACTACACAAATTGCTGTGCAGTAATTACTGTTCACATTGTAGTATGACGGTTTAGGATGCTGGGGACAAACATTCATAATTTGGCTGCTGAACATGCCCTCCAGGACAGAAAGCTGCAGCAAGTTTTAAAACACACAGCCTTGCAAGATGGATCACAGAGAGCTCTTTTGCTTGTAAAATCCAAACTCTTTTGTGACTTTCCATCAATCACTTGATTAGACAATGAAACTCACCAAGTGAAAGATCCATGAAAACAGGCTCTGAATAAATTAAAATTTTCCAGCACAAAACCATATCTTACCTATCATATTTGTTCCCAGGGCAGCTCTGCCCATTATTTGGGATTAACTCTCCTAAATTTCCCTTTGCAGACCGGTAGTGAAAAGTGGAAGAGGATGCTGAGAATATGCCATTTCATCCTCTGTTCCAACGTGTCAGGCAGCCCAAGCAACTTTACCACAAATCAACAGAAACCCTGGCTTCAGCTGCTCTGCTCCAGAGTAGCTACTGCAGAGCATGTGCTCAAACTTCTAGTGCCACTGTCTGTAGAGGAGCGCCTGGTGCAGCGCAGCTATTCCCACACAAGGGAACATTAGTTAATTTGCATTCACAGTTACCATATAAGGTGTGAGTTTCTGACAGTCCACACATTTTAGATCTAAAGACTGTAGGAAAATAATGTAATTATCTTTGATATAATCACAAAAGTAACTTACCAGCCCATCGCAATTGCTGATAGCAACTGAGGCATTTGGCAAATCAGTGATATCCCCAACATAGAGGCAATTCCCATACAGAGGTTCAATACGAGCCTCCTCAAAGTCCTCTTGCCATTCAACTGTTGCTCCAGGGGCCACGAGCCTGGAGTTTGGCCGCAACCTGAAGTGAAACTCTCTTCCAAAAACAGTAACATTGTAAAATATTTGCTCATTTGCTGCTTCATGTTGCAAGTCCTCCGCAGCTCTCCTGAAGCGTCCTTTTGGCGGTCCAGACACCAAGTGGGATAGGAACCTGCCCGCTGCATCGGTGCTGGTGGGGATGACAAGGCTGTACTCCTCTAAATTCCTCAGAATTGGATCTTTACAGGGAGAAAGCAAGAGAGGAGACAGATACTAGGACTAAACATTTCCTGATGCCACAGGACTTTTATTCCATTATTCATTAGCACAGCAGACACTTATATAAGGCAGCTGGACACTGCAGTCTGTACAGCCACTTGATTCACAGGCATGAAGTGTGCACAGTCCATTCAAACTTGGCTTTTGCTCCCCAAAACACCAGACGGCAGCCTGAGCCCCCCCACCCAGCAAAGACCCTGCACTCCTGCCCACCCGGCCAGTGTCCGGTTCGCCTCAGGGGCTTTGGGGCTACCCGGGTGGCCAGCGATGATGAGAGGGCGGAGATCCACTTCGGTATCCCTCGGAGGGACGGGGGTAGGGGCTCGGTGAGCAGGTGGCAAGCCTGCAAGGGAAAGGCACGTCCCTCAGACTGCCCCCGGGATGAGTCAAGTGGTGATGGGGACGCCACGGGCAGCGATTGGCAGCGGTGTGAGCGGGATCCCCGGGAGTTGTGGATGGCAGCGATGGCCGGGGCAGGAGGAGGCAAACGAGCTGCCATGTGCTTCATCCCGCACGGGCAACTCCAGGCACCGAGCCCT